>NC_139646.1:24883840-24891340 GCF_964638095.1 Poromitra crassiceps
TTTGACAGAGCTGCGGAGAAGACAAGAGGAAATGGATGGTGCAATCCAACAGTACAGAACGGAACAGCAAACGAATCACCTGGAAATGCTGAACATCCTGTCAACTCATAAACAGGATATTACTGTGGTACATGAACAGGGAATGGAGCAAATAAAAGATTTATTGAAACAAAGCACAGAATACATCACAACTCAGTTCACAAATACTCTGAAGTGGAGGCTCACTCATCATCATACAGAGATTTTGAAGGACATCAATAATGTCATGAGGCCAATGGTGGCAACAGTTACACATGTGCAGGATGAATTGTCAACAATCATTGGACAGTTACAGAGCATGGGTGAGGGAGTGAGTGCCCTCAATGTACAGACCATCCAAGCCCCACACCCTACATTGCAATCAACTGCAGTACAAACTTCCACCATTCCACCTCCTCGCCCACCACCTCCCTCTGTCAATCTACCTACCATACAACCAGTCATACAGGCTCGGCTGCGACTGCACTCCACCATGCAACCAGATGGTTCTCCGCAGTCCCTCCCATCTCTTGTCGGTTCCTCTATCCAGTGTGATCTGAGGGGAAGGTTTATGGGAAAAGCCCCTGTGAAAGTACAGTTTCCATGTTTTGGAAGAATGGGGGACTGCTCAGACCCCCTGATGTATTTGGAACAGTGTCACGATTATTTGGCATTAAATCCACTTAATGATGATGAACTTCTGGCTACATTGCGTAATGTCCTCTTCAGTACAGCGCGGGATTGGTGGGATGTTGTACGGCTAGAAACAACTACCTGGGCCGGGTTTGAGCATAAATTCTTATCTGCGTTCCTGTCTGAAGATTACATAGATGAATTGGAGGAACGAGTTCGATCCCGGGTACAAGGAGAGAAAGAGAGCATCCGTGAGTTTGCTTACATGTACCGATCACTCTGTCGTCGTTGGAGACCAGCCATCACAGAAGCAAAAGTCATCCAGCTCATTCTGAAGAATATTCGACCACAGCTTGCAAGCCAGTTGAGGAGCAGTGGAGTGATGACAGTGGATGGTCTGGTAAGGCTGGGTCAGCAGCTGGAAAAAGATCGTGAAAAGCAAATACAACAGGAACAACAGAAAAAATACACCAGTGCCACTAATCGGCCCCAGACTACACCGACACCCAGCCCGACAGCCTCCCAACCAACCCCTAGCCAACCTCCTAGCCAATCTTCCTACAAACCATCCTCAAACCCTTCTCAAGTCTACTGTTGGCGATGTAAAGACTCCCACCCACCCTATTCATGTCCCAACTACAAAGGGAACAGCTACAAGGGTAAAAAGTCAGCTTCCTCATCACAGCAGCAGCAGTCCTCGCCTGGGCCTTCTCCAAGTGGGAATTCTACAATGCATGTAATGTCTCACATTCAGCCAAGTCAAGCAGAGTTTCCTTTTACACCAACCAGACCTCTGCCACGCCAGTTATTTGTGACTTTGTCAATCGGGTCAGAGAGTGGGAGAGCTATGGTGGATACTGGCTCATCCTATACCCTGCTGAGCGAGGAGTTGTGGCTGGCCGTAAGGAAGCAAGGATTGGATTTACATCCCTGGTTGGGTAAACCCCTGTATTTGGCAGATGGAGGAGGAAGATGGCCGTTGGGATGGCAGGAAATAGCGCTGACCCTTGATGGACACACATGCACCATACCGGTTGTTGTCCTGTCATCAGAAGCTCTAGCCTATCCAGCAGTTCTAGGCCTGGACTTCATGTGTGTCATCGGTCTACAGATGGACATGCGTAACAACTGTTACTGGTTCAGCTCCGAGGACAAGCTCAAGTATTTGTTTGAAGAGGACACTGGGAATCATGCCAAATGGGTTCAGAAGGGACAGCTTTTCTTTTTCTCTGCTAGTGACCCCAGGGAGACAATTCCTTCTTCAATTGCCAGTGTCGACACAGAGCTGTTGTGCAAGGCGATACAGGGAGCAGAGTTGGATGCCATGGGCAAAGAACAATTATTTCAACAGTTGCAGGACAATGCCGACGTTTGTACCAGTCAATTGGGCCAGACGGGTGTTCTTACACACAAGATCTTCGTCACCCATGGCATACCATTGAAACAAAAAGCCTACCGGCTATCTCCACCAAAACTCAAGGTGATGAAGGAGCTCATTGATGAGATGCTTGAGGCTGATATAATTGAGCCATCATCGTCTGCTTGGGCATCCCCAGTGGTTCTTATTCCAAGAAAAGACAGGAAACCAAGGTTCTGCGTTAATTACATTAAGCTGAATGCAGTAACCTACACCGATGCATATCCCCTCCCCACCATACAAGAAATCCTGGATTCTCTCGCTGGCTCTGTTGTCTTCTCAAGTATTGACTTGAACAATGGTTATTGGCAGTGCAGGATGGACAGGGACAGCATCGACAAGACGGCCTTCACATGTCCATTCGGACTCTATCAATTTAAAGTCATGCCATTTGGTCTCAAGAATGCTCCAGCTACGTTTCAACGGCTGATGGAGGTCACACTGGGAGAGCTAAAAGGAAGTATCTGTTTTGTATATCTTGATGACATCATCATCTATTCTGCATCATGGGAGAAGCATTTTCTTGACATCCAAGCTGTCCTTAACAAATTGAGAGAGGCAATGCTAACAGTCAACATGAAGAAAAGCAACTTCTTCAAGACATCCCTCAAGTTTCTGGGTCATATTGTCTCTGAAGCTGGGATCCAGGTGGACCCGGAAAAGACCAAAGCTGTGGAGGAGTTCCCGGTGCCCACCAACCTGAAAGCTGTGCAAAGGTTCTTGGGGATGTCTGGCTGGTATCATCGCTTTGTCCCAAACTTCTCTGAGATTGCTGAACCCCTGAATGCACTCAAACGCAAAGGAGTCAAGTATCGGTGGACGACAGAATGTCAAAATTCCTTTGAGGTTCTCAAACAATACCTTGTGTCCTCGCCCATCCTGGGACATCCTAACTTTGAGCTGCCCTTCACAGTGTACACAGACGCAAGTGATGTCGGTCTTGGAGCAGTCCTCGTCCAGCAAACTGGATTAGGATCGGAAGAGGTCTTGGCATATGGCAGTAGGAGTCTAAACAAGGCAGAAAGGAACTACTCAACAACCGAAAAAGAATGCTTGGCAGTTGTGTGGGCACTGGAGAAGTGGAGGTACTACCTGGAGGCCAGATTCTTCACAGTTGTCACGGACCATTCTTCTCTGGTGTGGGTTTTCAAAACTCAAAAGCCCAGTGCAAGACTCACTCGATGGGTTCTTCGGTTGCAGGAGTTCTCATTTGCAGTGGAGTACCGGAAAGGGAAATATAACACCGTCCCTGATGCCTTGTCAAGAGCTCCATGTGATGCTACCACCGAACAATCATCAGCATTTGCAACCATGCTGTCAGTTCAGGCACAACCTGGGAGAGAGCTTCCCATCTCTGACGATGTGGTATGGAAGGCACAACAGGAAGACTTGGAGATCCAGAGGATATACCAGTCTGTGATGGAGGGGGGAGAGGTCTCGGTGAATGATGTTACCAAATACACCATTCTCGAGGACAAGGTCTACAGAGTCTTAAAGCTGCCCCACAAAACCATGTATCAAATCTACATACCTGCACAACTTCGACAACAACTTCTGCAGATGTTCCATGAAGACTCCATATCCGGCCACTTGGGTAGGTACAAAACCTACAAGAGAATGCAATCTCTGGTATACTGGCCTGGGATGAGTTTGGAAGTCAGGAACCATGTACAAAACTGCCAGGTGTGCCAAAGATACAAACCTGAAAGCCGTAAGGTTGCGGGCAAGTTGCAGCAGACGATTGTAGGAGGTCCTTGGGAGATGCTCGGCGTGGACTTCATGGGCCCTTTCCCCCGAAGCTCTAAGGGGAACATATATCTGTTAGTCTTTGTGGACTACTATACCCGTTGGGTGGAGCTCTTCCCTTTGAGAAAAGCCACAGCTGAAACAGTCTCTAGAATACTCACCGAAGAAATCTTGACCAGATGGGGAGTGCCTGATTACATTTTGTCCGACAGGGGCACTCAGTTCGTCTCTTCTGTCTTCAAGGCTACCTGTGACACCTGGAACTTGAGGCAGAAGATGACTTCGGCGTACCATCCACAAACCAATCTGACTGAGAGGATCAATCGCACATTAAAAACCATGATTGCCTCTTATGTTGCAGACAATCACAAACACTGGGACAAGCACCTTGCCAACTTCCGCTTTGCCATCAACTCAGCCGTCCAGGAAACCACCGGTGTGACCCCTGCAGAGTTAAACCTGGGTAGGACACTCCGAGGCCCTCTGGACGTGTTACTACGGCCCTGGACTCCACCACCAGACTCTTCAGCCTATAAAAAAGTCACAGAGCTTCAGGAACTGAAGGAGTTTGTGCAGGTGAATCTCACCAAAGGCCGGACAAGACAAAAACGGAATTATGATAAGAATCGCAGAGACGTACAGCTTCACGATCAGGACAGAGTATGGGTACGCTCACATCCCTACTCAAAAGCGGAGAAATCCTTTGCAGCAAAGCTAGCACCTAAATGGCGTGGACCCTACAGAATAATTGACCAAGTAGGACCCGTGAACTATGATGTGGTGCTGGAGGATACAGGAGAGGATCGCAAAGTTGTGCACGTGTCACGACTCAAGCCCTGCTACCCCACTGGGCAGGAGATTGAGGACATGGAGCGGCAACGAGTCCTGGATATTTTCAATGAGGAGAGTGACAGCGAGGATTTCCTGGGATTTCCAGCTGCATCACCAGACGAGCAGGGACATGACCTGTAGAAGAGAAAAAATTAGAAAGTGACTGCCTAATCTCGGCTTTTTCTAAGGGGGGGAGAGTGTGGCGATCTGCCATGTCCAAACATCACTCCATTCATTCCTCTCTCTCACCCCCCCCCCCTCTCTGATACTACGTATTTCTCAATGGAAACACACACCCCTTGACACGCATCTCCTATCCACCCAATCACAAGTGGACATCTCCCTCACCTGTTTTCGTCCAATCCCCTCCTTACACATAACTATGGCGTAGCCTAACCTAAGATGGCGACAACTCACCAAGCAGGGGAAGAGGCAGAGACCGTCCCACAGTGACCGCGCTGGTTCACAATACCCTCGAGTTGAAAAGTCCGTGTATAGTAGCGTTTGTACCGCTCGTCCTACGCCAACACTGGATCAACGCATGCCAAGGGAAACCCATTCATAAAAGCACCGGCTTTCCAACTCCGTGCTACTGAGGAGGAAGTGATCCCGTGACAGGCTGAGGTAACCAGAGATCGTTTACATTGGGAAGAGGAGTTTTCTGGGGGGCAACTGTCGTGTGGATTAAATTTGGGCTTTTTGAACTAATTACTTTACTTTTGATCATAAGGAGATTCTGAAGTGGAATTACTTTTTGTTGGGGGATTTAAACTATTTTTGTTGCTGGTGTTGAACTGAACTTCTGCTTGCATTGCCTTGAACTGAACTTCTGCTTGCATTGCCTTGAACTGAACAGTCAATACAGCTTGTGCATATACGATCTTTGTGTGTTGTGGTGATTATTGCTGTCAACTGCCTTCATTCTAACTGTTTGGTTGCTTGTTTACGAATATTATGCTTTTCGTGGGTTCATGATATGATTTAATATAATTGTATTTATTCTCATTTTGTGTATCCTTTGTGGGAGGTTTGACTCTGACTGATTTTACTCAGTCTAAAATATATGACAATATATATTGTCAGGCCTAAACCTGACTGGCACCCCGGCACTGAGTCAGACCGCTACAGTGCGTGTGTGCGTGCGTGTGTGTGTGTGTGTGTGTGTGTGTGTGCGTGCGCAGACTGCTCGGAGGTGTTTGCAGATGGCAATGTGGCCAGTGGGCTGTACGCGGTGCGGCCGGACGGCTCGCCCACGGCGCTCAGCGTCTACTGTGACATGAACAACGGAGGAGGCTGGACCGTGTTCCAGAGGAGGAGAGACGGCCAAGAGACCTTCGACAGGTCTGACAGAGAGAGAGAGAGAGAGAGTGTGTGTGTGTGTGTGTGTGTGTGTGTGTGTGTGTGTGTGTGTGTGTGTGTGTGTGTGTGTGAGAGAGAGAGAGAGAGTAGTTTTTATTTTATTGTATTTATTGATTATTGATTTAGCTACATGTAGTTCAGTTACTGGCAGTCATTGGGTGGTAGTTTAGATACATTCAAATCTCAGTAGCTATTTCAGTAGTAGTAGTAGTAGTCCCTAAATCAAACACATCTACACTTTACTCAGTGTCAGGTCAGTTAGACCTCTGTGTAACAAATCAAACACACCTACACTTTACTCAGTGTCAGCTCAGTTGGACCTCAGGTGTAACAAATCAAACACACCTACACATTACTCAGTGTCAGGTCAGTTGGACCTCCGTGTAACAAATCAAACACACCTACAGTTTACTCAGTGTCAGGTCAGTTGGACCTCAGGTGTAACAAATCAAACACACGTACACTTTACTCAGTGTCAGCTCAGTTGGACCTCAGGTGTAACAAATCAAACACACCTACAGTTTACTCAGTGTCAGGTCAGTTGGACCTCCGTGTAACAAATAAAACACACCTACAGTTTACTCAGTGTCAGGTCAGTTAGACCTCCGTGTAACAAATCAAACACACCTACACTTTACTCAGTGTCAGCTCAGTTGGACCTCAGGTGTAACAAATCAAACACACCTACAGTTTACTCAGTGTCAGCTCAGTTGGACCTCAGGTGTAACAAATCAAACACACCTACAGTTTACTCAGTGTCAGCTCAGTTGGACCTCCGTGTAACAAATCAAACACACCTACAGTTTACTCAGTGTCAGGTCAGTTAGACCTCCGTGTAACAAATCAAACACACCTACAATTTACTCAGTGTCAGGTCAGTTGGACCTCAGGTGTAACAAAATCAAACACACCTACAGTTTACTCAGTGTCAGCTCAGTTGGACCTCAGGTGTAACAAATCAAACACACCTACAGTTTACTCAGTGTCAGGTCAGTTGGACCTCAGGTGTAACAAAATCAAACACACCTACAGTTTACTCAGTGTCAGGTCAGTTGGACCTCCGTGTAACAAATCAAACACACCTACAGTTTACTCAGTGTCAGGTCAGTTGGACCTCAGGTGTAACAAATCAAACACACCTACAGTTTACTCAGTGTCAGGTCAGTTGGACCTCAGGTGTAACAAATCAAACACACCTACACTTTACTCAGTGTCAGCTCAGTTGGACCTCCGTGTAACAATATGAGATTCCACACTCCGATTGTGTGACGTAGTTTGGATGTAGCTGAACCAGTTTCTGAAATTGTTTTAGTTTGACAAACTAATTTTTTTTTAGTAGTTAATATGTAGTTTAATTACTTTTCATCGTGATGTAGCTAGTAGTCAATGACACTTTTAACATAATTTCCCCAACACTGGATTTACATTCTTCATACTGTAGGCTAATGTGCCAAGAAATCGGATGTGCATCTTATTTGTGTGTGCATGTGCCATCA
>NC_139646.1:24893840-24913840 GCF_964638095.1 Poromitra crassiceps
TCCTCCCAGACCGCAACCTCTCAAACAAGTGGTGGCCTGGATGGGAGCTGTCCTTCATTATTTTCGTTGCCTTGGCTCTGCAACGTTTGAGGTAAATGTCCTCCATGTGTGTGTGTGTGTGTGTGTTCCCTATACCAGTGATACTCAACGAGCGATGCACATGTGAATTTTAAACCTATCCAGAGTTATTAATCAAAAACCAAAAGAGCTAACACTGAACACTGTGTCAGTGTCAGTGTGTCAGTGTCACTGTGTCAGTGTTCACTCTGTGCACACTGAACACTTCACTGAACTATTTGGGGCCCTTTTGGCCCTGATGACTTTTGTTCCAAATTAAATAAAGATATCTATTTTTTTTTTTCAATGAATGTCAACAATGTTGTTCCTTATTGTCATCCACATGTTTATACGCTTTCATATAAAACATTTAATTGAATACTAAAGTACGGTTATTTTTTGTTTTGGTTGTCCGGTAAAGTTGGTCAAATGTCACTCGCGCCCCTCTGGTTCTCGCCATAATCAAGTAGACTAAAAGCTCTCTCCTGTCAGGACCAGTACCAGCTCCACGTGGGAGCGTACAGCGGGGATGCGGGGGATGCTCTGGCCAAGGCGCACGGCCCCCCCTCTGCAGGGCAGAAGTGGACCGGCCCAGGGTCGGGGTCAGGCGGGGTCAAATTCAGCACGTACGACCACCCCAGCGACGACGACGGCGACGCCAAGTGTATCAGATACGACAAGGCAGGCTGGTGGTTTAGCAGGTGAGACATGGATGCCAGCTGCTTCCCATATTGTAGGAGCAAAATGTTTTGTCTTCCAGCTGGTGGAGGAGCGATAAGGGACCACGATTCTAACAGGGTTCCCACAGGTCCTTGAAATCCTCGAAAGTTTTGAGAATTTGAGGAAAAAGCAAGGCATTGAACGTTTTTGAAAATAGCCAAATACACATGGGCCATCGAAAGTGTTTGAATTTATATATTTTGTGTGAGAATTTAAAAAAAAAATCTTTAGATTTTTTTTTTACAAAGTGTATCACAGCACAGTTGAGAATTGTGTTTAATTGTCTGTGAGCTTCTGTAAAGCCTGCTAGTTCTCAATCTAAAAAGTATCTAAAAAGTGGTGAATTAGACCTAGAAAGACCTTGAATTTGATGTGAAAGAAGGTGTGAGAACCCTGTTCTAAACACCAATATGCCTTTGAAAGAAGCTACACAATTAGGTCAGCCATTCTGTCCTTTCTCTTCATGTGCTCTTCTCCTCTCCCCGTCACAGGTGTGAGTCGGGGAACCCCAACGGCCATTACTACAAGGGACCGTACCAAGCGATGACCGAGGACGGGGTGGTGTGGTACACATGGCACGGTTGGTGGTACTCCATCAAATCCGTGGTCATGATGGTGCGAGCTGCCGACCTGCAGCATCCACCGCCGGTCATCGGCCAGCTACCCGAACAACTTCACCCGGGGAAAACGGCGAGCGGCATCATCGACCTCCCCCGCGGGCGACGGGCGAAAAGCAAGCGAAGCTGAGGGGATAATTACTTTGTAACTGAGCAGCTTTCTTATGTCATTTTGAAGTCTGCAATTTTACTTTTATATTAAGCATGTTTTGACTGTTTCAATTTGCAGCCATTCCAGAGACAATTTGTGAAACAAAGGTAAGGGAAAGTGAGTCCATTTAGATGTAGAGAAGACACCAGCATCAATGATCAATTGTGTTGATTCAAGCATTAGTTTGTAGGATGCACTTGATTATGTCAAATATTCTTTGTAATAAAAATAACCTAGTTTTGAACTCTTGTCTCATTTTGCATTGCATGGAATATATCGACACCATTTCGAGTGAAACCCAAATGGTCTCAGCAGCAGGAAGGCTGCACTCACCATCATGACATCTGTTCCTCTCTTGTCTCTTTGGTATCTTTGATATAAACTTTAAAGCATCAAACTGGCCGGGTTGGTAAACATGAGCGAGCTGTGTGCAGTTTAGTTTACTGACAACAAACACACAGGATTTCTGGGTACTGAAAGTTCAAATGTTCCTAACAGTTCTCCTAACTCATACACAGACCTCTCTATATACATTGTGAAAGTGTACTTCATTTCATTTTAGGCATTCTTTTCTACCAAACATTTGTTTTCATGTTGTATTTCTCATTCCTCATAACATTTCCAATTCCCTCTCTGGCAAATTGTCCCATAATTTTCCCAATATAGTTAAGATCTTGACAATCTTAGCATAAGATCCAGAACTGCAGGTTAGAGCAACGTTTTAATAACAGAAATAAAACATAATGTAGATATGATCCGAGCTCATATTTGTGTTTATTCTACAGTATGTCCAAAACAAAACGGAACAGAACATGGTACACTGAGGCATTCTGGGTACATCTGCGGTTCATCGGGATAAACAACAGACAAAGTTATACTTTTCTTTTCTGGATTCAGTTAATTAATAGAGGCCAGTTTCTATCAGGTGCAGATGAGTCTGAGTGTTGGACAGAAGTTTCTGTGGAAATAAAATAATTGCAATCCTCACATGTTTGTGTTTGCCTACATTTAACCCTAAAGCACAGCCAGATCATTCATTTGTCAGTCTAGGAATCAAATGGTCAGCATCTTTGGTGATTTCAGGGTGCACCCCTCTGTTACTTTGAGAGAAAACGAAGGGGAAACAGCAAACTGTATTTTGGACACAGGATCCTGGACTAAGAGGCCATTTACACCTGGCGTTAACATGTGGTTTCTGCCATCAGATTGCAATCAGATTGTGTTTTATCACTTGAAAGTACAGGTGTAAACACCCCCAAAACGCATTGAAGAAGGATTGCAATCTGATCGGCCAAACCACCTCCGGAGGTGGTCAGGGATGCATTGTGTACACATTGAACACAAGTGTAAATGCAATGTGTCCTCTCAATCTGGATACAGCAACTGTATGCGGATTGAGAGGACACCCATTTCTGCCATCAGATTGCAATCTGATGGCAGAAAACGCATGTTAACGCCAGGTGTAAATGGAATCAGGTTAATGTGGTCAAGTACAATCTGATTGCAATCTGATGGCAGAAAACGCATGTTAACGCCAGGTGTAAATGGCCTCTAAGATTTCATTTGCATCAGATATCAAACAGTATTTTGGACACAGGATCCTGGACTAAGATTTAATTTGTATCAGACTTAACATCAAAGGGTGATTACATTCCACATCGTTGATTAAGGTAGAAGTTGTCAGGAACTCACGAGGGGGAACAGGTATAGGGGTTGACAGTTCATTAGTTCATTGACAATTCACATTGAGAATAACACACGCTGAACATTTGTTCCTCATTGGCCCGTCGAGGACATGCAGGTAATCCACCTCCTCCAGAGGTCCGTGGTGGATCAGTCAGTGATTGAGCTTCGCTCTTTGGAAGGAAGAAAGAAAAAACAAAAGAAAAACCTCACACCCTTTAGAAGAAAGGGGGAACCCAAACACGTTTCTTTTGAGTTCCTTCCCACAAGCCTGCATGCCCCACATGTTGTCCAAGGTCGTTTCTCACCCGTCTCTTTAGAATGTGAGGGTGCGTAAGAGGACGAAAAACTATACAACAACAACAACAAGAAGAAGGTAAGGATAGTGAGATGCTATGTACAGACCCTGAGGTGTGCCTGTTGCTTTCTCTTCCTTCAGAAAAAGGAGAAAGGTTGGTTGGAGAGGCCAGGCGTTTGGTAGACAGACAGAGAGAGACTGAGGCGAGCGTGAGGCCAGTCCCACGCTCACAACGCAGTCCCAACTTAAGTGCATCCATGCCACTGCAACGTCTTTTCGCGTTCAAAACAAACGTGTTTAATGCCGTCCGTTTCATTCGACATGTACAAGGTCGTCACGGGATTCATATCCAGAGCAGAGCGGGGATTGAACGTCTCTCTGTCTCTGTATTTGGAATAGCTTTGATCCTTGAGAGGCAGGAAGGGGATGGGGGGTGGGGGGGGGAACTGGGGAGCGTCTGTAGGGGGAAGCCGCGGGCGCTATCTGGGCGACGCGCTGGCGGCTGTGGCGGGGAAGGAGGCAGAGTTCCGTGGCGAGGGGAAGGGCGAGGTGGGCGACAGGCGGCGGGGGCTGGCCAGCAGGTCTCCGTTGTGCAGCTTCCACAGCAGCTCCTCGTTCTCCATGGACAGACGCTTGTTCACCTTGGACTCTTTCTGCAGTGTCTGCTGGAGCATGGCCTGCTCGCTGGACAGCTGCCTGCAGGGGGGGGGACAGAGAGCACAGGGTGTGATGGGGCTGCTCGGTGATGCAAGGCGCCCTCTGGTGGCCATATTGGATTGCCTTCTTGGCAACAATAGCGTAGAACAGCTGATTGCATTGCTGAACCTGAGACCATTAGATTCAGAAACTGCTACCTAGCTGCAGTATCTGGAACTTTTTCATGTATGTTCACTTTCGTCTCAGCAACTGCCCTCTTTGGTTTGGATGTGCGTGCTTTTTTCTATCTGTTACATGATCTCTCTTTTTCTAGCCTGGTGGACGCATATTTAGTCATTATTATAAAACCCCACCCATGTGAAGTTGAAATCAAACACTTAGTTATTTGGCCCAGGTCTGATGGAAGCAGAGAAACGGAGGCAGACAGTCTTTGGATACTGATGGAGAAGACAGGTGCAGAGAAGAGGGAGACCCTGCTGCAGAACAGATGGCCTAAGTGATGCCTCTGCAGAACCATGAGTCACTCTCTCACTCCCACCCACCCACACACACACACACACACACAGGAGCAGCAGCAGCACGTACCTGGAGAGTGCAGCATCACTCTCTCACACACACACACACACACACACACACACACACACACACACACACACACAGGAGCAGCAGCACGTACCTGGAGAGTGCAGCGTCACTCTCTCACTCTCACACACACACAGGAGCAGCAGCACGTACCTGGAGAGTGCAGCATCACTCTCTCACTCCCCCTCCCCCCACACACACAGGAGCAGCAGCACGTACCTGGAGAGTGCAGCATCACTCTCTCACTCCCCCTCCCCCCACACACACAGGAGCAGCAGCACGTACCTGGAGAGTGCAGCATCACTCTCTCACTCCCACACACACACAGGAGCAACAGCACGTACTTGGAGAGTGCAGCGTCACTCTCTCACTCCCACACAGACAGACACACAGGAGCAGCAGCACGTACCTGGAGAGTGGAGCATCACTCTCTCACTCCCCCCCCCCCCCCCACACACACACAGGAGCAGCAGCACGTACCTGGAGAGTGCAGCATCACTCTCTCACTCCCCCCCCCCCCACACACACACACAGGAGCAGCAGCACGTACCTGGAGAGTGCAGCGTGTTTGTCCATCCTGGCTCTGTAGTCCTCGTTCTCCTGTTGGACCTTCGTCAGACACTCCTCTAGCTTCACATTACTGTCCACCTGGAACACACACACACACACACACACACACACACACACACACACACATGGCTATTCAGTGTTTGTGTTCAGGGTGCTGACACACGTTTAGATCATGGGACACTAAAACTGGGGATGATGAAATGTACCATATTCATACATGTAATTTATGCACGTGATCACAATGTTGCATTAGCATGGATTCAGGTGAAGGGCTTCCCATAGACAGCAGTGTAGAAACCATCTATTCTACCATGTTTAGTGTCAGTCTGCTTCCCATAGACAGCAGTGTAGAAACCATCTATTCTACCATGTTTAGTGTCAGTCTGCTTCCCATAGACAGCAGTGTAGAAACCATCTATTCTACCATGTTTAGTGTCAGTCTGCTTCCCATAGACAGCAGTGTAGAAACCATCTATTCTACCATGTTTAGTGTCAGTCTGCTTCCCATAGACAGCAGTGTAGAAACCATCCATTCAACAATGTTTAGTGTCAGTCTGCTTCCCATAGACAGCAGTGTAGAAACCATCCATTCAACAATGTTTAGTGTCAGTCTGCTTCCCATAGACAGCAGTGTAGAAACCATCCATTCTACCATGTTTAGTGTCAGTCTGCTTCCCATAGACAGCAGTGTAGAAACCATCCATTCTACCATGTTTAGTGTCAGTCTGCTTCCCCCTCACCAGTTTGTCCATGTCCATCAGCTTCTTGTCCTTCTGGTGCAGCTGGTTGCTCTTGATCTCTAGCACCACCTTCAGGCTATCCAGCTCCTGCTCCAGGTACAGCGTGTGGGAGTCCTTCTGCCCGGGCGGGGACACAGTTACATTAGGCCAGATGAATATATATATATATATATATATATATATATATATATATATATATATATATATATATATATATATATATATATATCCTTGTAGATTTTCTGATGTGTGTCCTCAGTAGGGACGTGATGCCATTCCAGACCAGCAGAGGGCAGCCATGTTCAGCAGAACTCTGCCATGGCAGTTGAGTGCTCTGGTGGTTTTAGCGCAGTGTGCAGATCAGGGTAAGAATGATGATGTTCATAATGACTCACCAGGTTCTTGTCGGTGAGGATCCGCCGCCTCCTCTCCTCCTCCGCTCTCAGCTTCTCGTTCAGGGCCTCCTTCTCCGATGACAGCTCGGCTATTTTCTCCTGGGAGGAGGAAGGGAGGGAGGGAGGGAGAGGTATTAGATGAAAAGGAAAGAAGAGAGCTAGTTACTCGTCAGTGTTCAACTAATGAAGTACCAATATACAATATGGTTTTACTAGGAGTAGGATAAAAACTTGGTAAGAGCATCATGAATGATAAGTTTGATTTCTGTAATCAGTTTCAACTTCAATCAATTCAATCATTCCATACAAATCCAGAAAACAGAATTTATATTCAAGTCGTTTGCTGGAACAAATCTCGTCACTTTCAATGCAAGTCATTTACACAATCACAAGATCTCAAGTCAAGACTTTTTTTTTCAAATTGAGTCCCAAGTCACCAGAATCTAAGTCAAGTCTCAAGTCTTCTCTCCATGCATCAAGTCAAGTCTCAAACAACTCAAATTGTGACTTGAGTCCCCACCTCTGATGCATTACATATTTAAAAAGTGATTTTGTTGGCAATAGTGTATTCAAATGTAGGATGGGGAGGGGTCATTCTGACATACAGTACTAGATGACAGTTTTCATTGGCTCGATGTTAAATTGCAGGGTTCTTTGGAATGCTCTGGTATCACAGCAGAGCCAATAGATTCCAACTAAATTATAATTTGCCTGTCAAAACCCATCAGCGGTTAGGTAGGGAGTCCATTTGAATCTTCTAACAAACCAACAGCCGGGAGGAAACACTGGACCTCTTAACTGTTCACTCATTGGATAAGAGCATCGGTGACATTGCTGTATACGGTATAATATACTTCAAAGGTGGGTGTATGCATTTCCAGGTACATGCATTATTTATGGACGTTGGACTACTTTAAAAATGAGTAAATAAGCTAAAAATGACAAAGATAATACAACTGGTTTTATGTACTTTTGAAACCATAACTGTAAATTAATACACGAGAGTCCCTTACAGAGAGAGAGGCTTCAGTCTCCTTCAGTGTTTTCTCCAGGTTCTGCAGGTCTGTCTGCTGGGTCACCTTCAGCTCTGCACACACACACACACACGCACACACACACACACACACACACACACACACACACACACACACACACACACACACACACACAATATTGATATTACATCATTGTTTTAGGCCTGGAATTGAAAGATATTTCACTTTATACCATTTTCTGATTGGCTGGCAGATGTGTGACTGAAACACTAGCTGGCCAACATGTACAAGTCAGACTGATTTCAACTGGACATACCTTGTACGGAGGTGTCATGCTGCCGTTTGAGCGACTCCATTGTCTGGCTGTGACACACTTCCTGCTTCTTCCTCTCTGCTTCCTGTCGGCTCCTCAGCTCCTCCACCTGGAGAACACAGGTAGCCACAGGGTCAGCACCACGTGAAGATGCCTTTACTATTAAACACTGTGCTGATACCGTCGCGTCACTACTGAGCGTCGCCATGGAACCAGATCAACCTTTAATGGCGAGATCAGCTCCATGTTATTCTGCTGTAGTAATCACAAATGAGACGCTTGACCATCACTATTTCACAAGCTCTCCATCCAAATTACATTATTTGCACTTTGCAATGACACTTTGACATTGTTTTCATTCTCACAGCCAACGCCACTTCTACACAGATTTGTGTCCCAGATATAAACTGAATTCTGCAGTCAGACTTTGTTGTCATTGAACAATACTATTGAACCGTATTGTGAGATAAGCACATGGTCCCATCTCTAACCGATAGTGAAGTTAAAGACCTGGTGAAGGCAAAATTGTTCTTCTGGTTCCTTCAGTGTGATGTTTGAGCTTCACTGTGCAGAATGACATCTGTGCAGAGTTTGACACTAGAAGGCTGTTTTCACATCCATCTGCTGAAAGTGAAAAGTTTGTCTGTGCTGAAAATCACAGTTTTAGGGGGCGGGGCCTACGAGCTGTTTGTGACATCACAAACAGTTTGGAAGCCAATCCCTGTCCAATATTCATCTTACACAAGTGTGATGTGGAAACCTGAAGCCTCCAGTGCACTATACACTGAGAATGGACTTTACAGTGAAGTAGGAGACATAGTGTGTTCAGCAGGAAAACCTTTGAGATGAAATATATTTGCATGTTCATAGACTCTGGACACAAATGATTATAGAAAGTAGAGTAATAGATCTTAAAAGATTTCTTTAGGGCTCTTTAAATGACGCTAACTCATTGCACATTAAAAAGGCAGAAATGGATGAAAAGTCATGATTGTGACTAGAAAATGACCTGCCTCCCATCCACGTTCCACGCTGCCGTGTTTGACTGCAATCAACCGCATCAGAGACGCACTGTAACCATGGTGATGGTCATAAATCTCCACTAGAGATGTTTTTATGAGCAGCTGGGTGGTGCGTGTGTGTGTGTGTGTGTGTGTGTGTGTGTGTGTGTGTGTGTGAGAGAGAGAGAGATAGAGGGAGAGAGAGAGAGAGAGCCAGCGCAGGTTATGAGATCAGGGAGCTACTAAATCACAGCTTTTATGGGTCGCGCTATGACATCACAACTTCCCCTGAACCAATCACAGCTCAGTCTGGAGGGGGCGGGACAGCGTCTCTGGAGGCGTCGCCGCTGTGTTGAATGAATACTAAACAGAAAGAAGCTAATTAGACAGTGCAGGTGTTCCTATTCAAGTCGACGCTCTCCACAGCGTCTTCGGCTGCTGTGTTGAAATAGAGACAGTCGGCATGTGTGGGAACGCCCACAAAATGTTATACGGCAGGCGTGCGAGTGGGGTAAAACCGCCCATATATCTCAATGGGCTGACTCACGAAAGGACGGTGCTGCGGCTCTACACTACAGGATTGGGGATTCTAGAGTAGGTACATAGACGTATGTTCAGATGTGCGTTTACTGCGGTGGTTGAATCGCCCCTGATCCTGTCTGCCTGGGCTGGGCTAGCAGCTAAATGCTAACTATGCTGAATGGGGAGAACGGGGGGGATTTACCCCACCATGACCACGCCCCCAGCCAGCTACGCCAACGTCTATGACGAGACATTGACTGTATCTATGATCTGAGATACAGCGCTGGAGATTCAGAAAGCTAAACACAAGACGGTGCTCTCTTAAGGCTCTCAGGCAGCCATCTTAGGTGTACAGCAGTACATTCAGGGTTCCCACACCATCTAATTCAATGACTTTCCAGGCAAAATTCCCTCAAATTCAAGGAACCATCGTTTGAGACACAGAGGTTTTCTAATGAGATCTAGCAGGCTTTACAGAAGCTCACAGACGACAACAAAGGCCACGTTTAGACGACAACGGTCTCTGCATAAAACTGCAAACTGTTGTTGCGTTCTGGCCTTTGACTCTGCATTTATACACAGCGTTTGGGATAAAGATTTGTGTGCAGACTGCAACTGCAAATGTCATCACCAATTCCAAGCAGTGTCAAGTCAGCCAGAATAAATTGGAAATTTCCGGTTCGAACCTTCACAATAATTGCAATTAAATAAATTAATAGGCTAGCCTTATTGATGCACGTTGTAACGTTTTTGTGTTGTGTGTGATCCGAAATACACAGAACACAGAGAAATCTGAAGAATATCTGCTGCCTTCGAAAAGTCAATTTTAACCCGTAGTGAGTCGACTGTTCTGTTTTTAGCATAAATTCAAGCATTTTCAATGACCCATGTCTATTTATGTCTATCTCAATTTCACACATTGTCAAGACCTGTGGGAACCCATTAGATTCTATAATCAAATCCACATATCAAATGTCATGCTGCATTGTGTGTGGCAATACCATCTTTGTTTGCCATGTCGTGTTCAACTCTGCAATTATTTCATAATAAAAGCTGATTTTATGGGAGAGTCGTACATGTCAGAGGGGAAAAGTTTAACGAGACAAGTGCGGAAAAACTTGCTCGTAAGTAAGTAATTGTAATGATGTGGAGAATGCATGACATTTGATAAAGAGAATGTGTGTGTGTGTGTGTGTGTGTGTGTGTCTGTGTGTGTGTGTGTGTGTGTGTGTGTGTGTGTGTGTGTGTGTGTGTGTGTGTGTGTGTGTGTGTGTGTGTGTGTGTTGGTATGTGCTCTGACCTGTTGCTCCATCAGCACCCGACATTTGTCAGCCTCCTCTTGGTATGTCTGGTGGACTTTGTCCCACTCCGTTTGGTAAAAACTCCTCAACCTGAGACAAAAAGCATTGGCACAATTATTAATTAACAAAATTAATTAATTCATTAGTATTAATATTATATATTAATTCTATATTATATTATTATTATTATATATTAATTATAATGATTATTAATTATTATTAATTAATTATTATTCATTAACAAAAAACATTGGCACAATTATAGACACAGTGTACTTCCAGAGATTAAGAACAAATGGAAAAATTGGAGGCTTTAATTTTTATACATCACGTTGAGCAACAGTTCAGACAAGTGAAGGCAAAACCTAATCCATCAGTTAATAGCTCAATGGCACGTCAGCAGGTGAATTGACCCAATCACTGTGACGTTGCGTTAACGGTAACAGTCACTTCTGAGTTAGTCTCTCCCCAGACTCAAATATTACGTTGAATCGCTGCGCTCCGCATACTACATAAGTGAGTCTGTGCCAGTCAACAGCCACTGCTGGTTTTGAAGGCGGGTTGAAATTGAATGAGTGACAGGTCGTAGCACCGATGAGAGAGCAAATGGGCTGCACCTCCCGTGTTGTCTGATCGCAAAGTCGTTACTGATTGGAGAGGACTGAATCCATCACTGGCATATGACTGGCCAAGTGAACGGTTCCCTCCCATAACCAGCTGGCTGAGGGAAAGTGTCCCAGACCCAGAGAGAGCTCTGCAACATGCAGTAACGTAGTGTATCAGCGTTAAGAACTCTCATGGGTCTGGCGTCGAGACTACTTCTGAGTAGACAACTGGCGATGGATTTGAATTGCAGAGATATCGGCAAACTTGTTTATTGTTTATTTCCGTTGTCATTTTCAGCCGTAACTATAACGTATAAGATATATACCATAGTTAGCATAGCACAGTGGTATGACCTAGCTAACGTTTCTGCTGTGTTTATTTCATAGCCTATACTGTTTTAGCCTCTTTGATAAACCAAATGTAACGTTACCCAAAAATGACAGGCTGGTGGGACTAACTGCTAGTTTTGGGTAAACTCAAGCTGTTATTTTCTTTAGTCTGTGGCCCGACAGCTAAATTATGTCTCCAAACTAACGTGAGTGAAAGTGTTGTTATTAATGAGATATGAAAGCATCAAACGTGCATTTTAGACTCAACCACTTTCGCTTTATCTCAGTTGTTCCTAGCACTGTTTGCTCCACACCATTAAACTGTAGCTATATACATGTATAGGGGTTTTCTAGGCAGAAGATACTGGAAACAAACATTGTGATTTGGTCAATACCTGTTCTCCAGCTGCACCAGTTCCTCCCTGTGCTGCTCCTCCAGGCTCTTCAAGGCCTCCTCCAAACCGAGGCGCACCTCCTCCTTCTCCTTCTGCAGACGCTCGCAGCACTGGGATGACGACACTGGGCCCAGAGCAGAGGAGAACAGTTATTCTGTTGCACTTTATAACGAAGGTTCCCAAATGTTCTCGTGTCGAGTATCTCCCAAAAAGAATCACACCCAGCTGTTGAAGTAAGCGGTGCAGGTTTGTGCAGGTCGGACCCTTTTTAAAGATTTTTTTTAGGGCATTTTTGCCTTTATTGATAGGACAGTAGGTAGACAGGAAATGTGAGGAGAGAGAGAGGAGATGACGTGCGGCAAAGGACCAGGGGTCGGATTCAAACCCGAGTGGGCCGCGCGAGGGACTAAGCCTTAGTGGTATGCGCTCTACCAGGTGAACCACGCCGCAGGTCGGACCCTTCTCCCCCACCCCCCTGTGCATGTGTGCGTGTGTGCGTGCTTCACCGGCTTTGAGCCACTTTCTGTCTCCACTCTCAGTTCCTTGTAGAGCTGGGGGGAGGGGCCTAGTCTACTTCTCGTGCGCACATCTCGGCTTAAACTCACATGTCACTTATAGAAGAGGCTGCACTGCTTAAATAAGATTGATCGGTTTTTGCCGAACGACACACAACAGTTGTTTATGCGGAGACCCTTCAGAAGCAGGTCTGTAGCCCATCTTGGTACTGTAGCTCGACCCATAGATGAAGAAAGCAGGCTTTAGTGGCCTGATCCTTAAGCCAAACACTAATGCAAGGATACAGCAACTATGGAAAGCTGAAGCATGGGACTGGAGCATGGAGCTACAACAAGAACCTTTCTATACTGACGCACTGTAAAACTATCCATCTGAAGTTATTTAGTGCAGTACTGAGCAAATGAGGCGTGATACTTTCACTTGTTTTCCAAGGCAAGTCAACAAGATTCAAGAATATTGTTGAGCTAAGTGTTAGCCTCTTGATAATAATAATAATAAGATGGGACACCCAATTTTAAGATCGTGTCACTTTAGAAAATGTTCAAAAGGAGTGAAACTGCCCTGGAAATTCAAATATTTCACATTTGGCAGATTTTTTTCAGCTTATTTTGGGGAAAATAAGGTTTTAAGACTATACTAGTCCAAATGACTTCTTGAAGAGTTTGGGGATCAGCTACTTACAGTATTACTACACAAGCATCAGTAGGCAAGCCACACGAGGGCAGGATTTGGGTGGCTTGGGGACCAGATGAAGACCAGAGACATCACTGAGCTACTCCAATATGTCTGCTTGGAGTCTTGGAGCCATCATCTACACCAGGGGTGCCCAACCAGTCGATCGAGGTCTACTGGTCGACCGCGGACTGACCCCAGGTCGATTGCGAGGGGTGTCAAAAATCGATTATTAAAAAAGTGAGACAAAATAAATCATGTATTGGGGAAAAAAAGGGATGCATCGATTTAAGATGCATCGAGATGCATCGATAATCGTAATCGAATCGAATCGTAGCCCTCTGAATCGTAATCGAATCGAATCGTGAGGGCAGTGAAGATTCACAGCCCTAATGTCAAGTGGTTGTGAGGGAAAGTGTTGTGAGGTTAGTTACTGCAGGCTGGAAACGATGTGTGTGCGTTTGCGATGTTGAAACTGGACTGGTAGCTCTCGGGAGGCTGGCTACTTGAAAAGTAGATCTTGGGTCAAAAAAGGTTGGGCACCCCTGATCTACATAGTGTGAGAGCCAACGCACGCACGCAGCAATACAAGGCAACGGTCACATCGCATTATGTCAATGTGAAGACGAGAATACAGATTGTGTGGAGATGGGACATGCCTGGAGGAATCAGTGTTTGAACAGGTAATGATGAACAGCATATTTTCTGTGTGTGTGTGTGTGTATGTATGTATGTGTGTGTGCGTGTGTGCGTGTGTGTGTGTATGTATGTGTGTGCGTGTGTGTCCTTCAGCATACCGACAACCACATTCCAGTTTAATTAGTCGCACAGCAGACATGCGCTCCAACCCCAAAAACATCTGTAAGTCAAGTCAGAGGTATGCAGCAGACTCACTCCTCCCTTGACTGATTTCTCCTCTCACAAGCACATGCATGCTTCCCTGGGAGGCACCGATATGGACACTTTGACCGATACCTGGCCGATATGGCCGATAACAGATATTTACTGATGTCGATATGATGAAAAGTAGTCTTAGTTTTTTAAATTTCCAAAACATTTGGAAAAGCCTATAAATCATAGATTTACCGCATTGTTTCCTCTCAATATGAAAACTTTGTACGATACCACTAACCGATATTAACATTGTGGTGTTATTTTGCTCATCGGACCGATATCGATATATTAATAGTAGTATAGTAGATAGTCACTTTTAACCAGTTCGAGTTTCTCTGGTGTCAGTGTGAATGCCTGTCCCCGTGCTGATAGAGACACACAGACATGTCCCTCTGAACAGAGCCCTCTGGTGTCAGTGTGAACACCTGTCCCCGTGCTGATAGAGACACAAAGACATGTCCCTCTGAACAGAGCCCTCTGGTGTCAGTGTGAACGCCTGTCCCTGTGCTGATAGAGACATAAAGACATGTCTCTCTGAACAGAGCCCTCTGGTGTCAGTGTGAACACCTGTCCCTACTGATAGAGACACAAAGACATGTCCCTCTGAACAGAGCCCTCTGGTGTCAGTGTGAACGCCTGTCCCTGTGCTGATAGAGACATAAAGACATGTCTCTCTGAACAGAGCCCTCTGGTGTCAGTGTGAACGCCCATCCCTGCTGATAGAGACACAAAGACATGTCTCTCTGAACAGAGCCCTCTGGTGTCAGTGTGAACGCCTGTCCCTGCTGATAGAGACACAAAGACATGTCCCTCTGAACAGAGCCCTCTGGTGTCAGTGTGAACGCCTGTCCCCGTGCTGATAGAGACACACAGACATGTCTCTCTGAACAGAGCCCTCTGGTGTCAGTGTGAACGCATGTCCCTGTGCTGATAGAGACACAAAGGCATGTCCCTCTGAACAGAGCCCTCTGGTGTCAGTGTGAACGCCTGTCCCCGTGCTGATAGAGACATAAAGACATGTCTCTCTGAACAGAGCCCTCTGGTGTCAGTGTGAACGCCTGTCCCCGTGCTGATAGAGACACAAAGACATGTCCCTCTGAACAGAGCCCTCTGGTGTCAGTGTGAACGCCTGTCCCTGTGCTGATAGAGACACAAAGACAACAGCTGTGACCAGCTTACACACAAGCTTATACAGCATGTTACTTGTGCGCTCGTGTGGCGGCAGGTGCTTGGCAGGTGGTGGTGTGGAATAATGACATCATGTCAAGAGGACCCCGCCCCCCTTCTTCCCAATAACCATAATAAAAATGTTTGCCAACAGTGTGTGTGTGTGTGTGTGTGTGTGTGTGTGTGTGTGTGTGTGTGTGTGTGTGTGTGTGTGTGTGTGTGTGTGTGTGGGATGTCTAGTCTGGGGACAGAACGCAAAAATGAAACTAGAGACAGCGTGAATGCATGCACCGTGGACCATGCCATGCTGCTTCTGTTGCTTGCACGTCTAGATGAAATGTATACTTATTTTTCAAGTCAAGGTGGTCCAACTCATGCAAATGTTTCCCTTTTGAATATATGATGAGAGGGTAAAAGCTGAATTCAGATACAGATCTTCCACCTTTATTTTTGGTTGTAAAGATTTATTTTTTATTTTTTTGTTGCTTAAGATTAATTTTGCCTACAGCTCACCGTCGCTCTCTTTATCCTGCTGACATGGTAGTAGCAATAAAACTCCAACGGATCAAAAGGTCAAAGGTGTCAAGTTGAATCCCTCTTCTAGGCTAGCAGACATGTTTAGGTTTACAGCGTGTCTTACATAAGCACATGGTGATGATGGAAGAAGTGACTGTAACCTGTCGAGGCAAATATTTTCACTCAGCAGTCTAACAGCATCGCCCACTTGGAGCTTTGGAAATGTTCTCAGCACATTTCTTTCAGATTTTAGCATTTGTTTCAATGCTTGAAAGTGTTTGAAAGTGGGGCGTCTGGGTAGTGTAGAGCAGGGGTTCCCAACCGTTTTTGTGCCAAGGACCGGTAGATACATCGAAAAAAAAGTTTCGGAATGGTTGTCAATTTTAATCGTTTTAGTTACATATATATGTACTCACCAGGTGGCGACAAAGGGTAAATAACAGCCTTTTGTGTTGTACTGTATGTAGCCTATACAGTATTTATGTTTTTGTTTCAACTACAAACATAAATAAACGTCACCTTTAAACTATGTTTCAACTACCACACACAGCCTATAATATTATAGCCTATGTTTATAAAAAAAAAAAAAAAATGGACCGGGCTCATGGCCCGGTACCAAATGCGTTGCGGCCGCTAGCGGGCCGCGGCCCGGTGGTTGGGAACCACTGGTGTAGAGGTAAGAGCACTCGCCTACCAACGCAGAAACCCGGGGTTCAGTTACTGGCAGCAGCACCTCTGGTTTGGTCAGACGTCCCTACAGTCACTATTGGCCATGTTTGCGGGTGGGAAGCGGTGGGGGTGGGGTATGAGTCCTGGTCCTTGCACTAGTGCCTCCTCTGGTCGGTCGGGGGAGGGGAACTGGAGGGAATAAGTCCTGAAAGCCCTCGCTGTCAGGTGCTAATGGAGCGGCTGGTGACTGCACATGTATCAGAGGAAGCATGTAGTCTTACAACTACATCTTACAACGACAGGGACAGCAGGAGGAATTGGCCAAGGAGAAAAATACTGGGGGGAAACGTGATAGAAAGTGATTGAAAGTGTAATGGAGGGTGTATTTTAAGGCATTAAAGAAGTGATTCTTGCATTACACAGCGGCTTCCCTCTTCATCGTTTATATCTTGAACTATTGCGTTTTTGGGAACCCGATCATCTTACACTTTTTGTGTCTGGTAGCATTTGTTTCATGAATCAACGAACTGGCGTGCTCATCCCAACGTTTTAAAGCGTTCAACAAACGCTTTAAAACAAAGACAAAGAAAAACAAAGCATTTGTTTCATGTAAATCTACTGAGACTATAATTTCACATATTATTCCCCTCCTTATTACCCCGTAAAATGTCCCCCCCCCTTAACATTGGATATAGGTAGTTCAGGGGGGGCTCTGTGGCCACCAAGCTATGCTTGTAGACATGCAGCTCTAACCTGTTCAATGCTTCAATTTAGCAGACAGTCAAACGTCACCAGAAAACCATCATCCAGCAGACATTATGACCCCATGAAACTCGTCTTTCCCGTTCAGTTGGACTTGGAAAGCATGTCGGTTTACCAGACGCAGCTGTGTGTGTGTGTGTGTGTGTGTGTGCGTGTGCGTGTGCATGCGTGTGTGTGTGTGTGGTGACAGCAGCACAGGACCTATACATTGCTGACATTCCTCAGGCCTGTGTGTAAAGAGAGGAGGTCAAAGGTCAAACACGCAGTAAAAGAAGAGATTAAGAGTCACTGCTGCTCAAAATGACGGACGGGGGGAAAGTGGAGAGTTTGACTTTTGCTTTTCAGAGAGCTACTCCTCCACCGTGTGTGTGTGTGTGTGTGTGTGTGTGTGTGTGTGTGTGTGTGTGTGTGTGTGTGTGTGTGCACGTGCACGCGTCAGTGTATGTTTCTATGTACATTGTGTGGGTGTGTGAATGTCTACATGTTACCTACATAGGAGAGAGCGTGTGTGTGTGTGTGTGTGTGTGTGTGTGTGTGTGTGCGTGTGTGTGTGTACTTATGTACTTTTATTTATTGATCCTTTCTTTACGCAGGAAGCTCAACAGTCACATCATCTAGCAGTGCACCAAAAAGCTGAAATGTTGCTCATCTTTCTAGCAAATGGAGGTAAATTAAACGTCAGACTTGGAAGCAGTGTCCTGTCTTGTCTGAGGTGAAATGCAAACAAACTAGAGTCTTATGATCAAATGTTTCATGTCCTCTTTAAAGGATAATGTTCACCCAAAAATGAAAAATCAGTCATTATCTCCTCAGCCCCATGGCCATGGAGGAGTGAGCAGATAATGAAGCTATGCATTCACTCACTGACAGCGTGATGGCAGCTTGCCACACACACGGCGTACGGGAAGGTAGACACGCAAAGCTATCTTCTAAACATTTTTCTTAACTATCCACTATTGCACCTGCTGACACCTGTATTATACGGGTGCATTATGTGGTGTTATTGCAGTCTTGCTCGTCTGCTTCGGTAATGTTGAAGCGAGCCAATTAAGAACTTTGACTTGAGACCAGAGGATTTTCAACATCAATGGTTGAGTGACAGTTGTGAGCTCTCATCCAATCTTTGCAGTTGAAACACGAATACTAATCTAGCAGTCTACTGGTATCACTAATACTGATACCAGTAGACCGCTTCTTAACATCAACATGCCATAGTCAATTAATTGTGATATCTTGGTGTAATGAAACCATGGTGAAGATGATTGGTTGTCTCTATCTGACACCAGTGGTATTGTTAGTGTTAATGTTCCTCAAATGAAGACCACATAAGGGCTTAATGTTATAGGCACATGCACGACACACACATGTTGACACGTTACGGCCTGCGCTGTGGGCTTTAGTCGCCTTGGGCCTCTTGCTGAGAATGAAGAGCAGCCACCAGATCATGTGTTTTGAATGGCAGTTCAGCTCTCCTGGATAAGCCTCATAATGCATGTGTCATATGCAAAAGAGAAGGAAAGGGGGGGATGTGTGTCTGCTTTGAGAAGCACCACTTACCCAGTTCATCTCTGAGGTTTGACAACTCCACTGACAACTGCTTCTTCTGCTTCAGGGCCTCCTCGCGCTGCAGGGAGAGAGAGAGGTGCAGAAGACTTTCAGTGACGAGGCAGAGGTATGAGGCAGCATGAGCAGACTGCTGAAGGAAATGAAAGAGCGAGATGTGATCAGGAAGAGGAGCCCGTGCTTCTGGTTGGACGAGCACTTTTTCCCAGACTTCATTTCTACATTTGAAGATTTTGGTGTCAAGTATGATTTACACAGTCGTCTCTCCCCTACTGATTCTGATACATCGCTCTATAGCAGTGGTTCTGAAACTTTTTCATGTCAAGGACCCCTAAACTGAGACAACTTAACCACAGACTCCCCATTTGATGAGATGATGTATCTGCTTCTAGATGTTTTATTACAGAAAGTGTATGAAACCCATGACCAAAATCTGTCATTGTGTTACTTATGGATGGAATTAGGGATGCACCGATATGAAAAATTTGGCCGATGCCGATAACCGATATTAACATTGCTGTTATGGCCGAAAACCGATATTTACCGATGTCGATATGATCTGTATAAAACCACATTTTTATGATCATCACATTTTGTACATACTGAAAAACACATGTTAACACTGAATTTGAAAAAGTTATGCATTTCTTTATTTGCAAAGCCTTTGGAAAAGCCCATAAATCATAGATTTACTGCATTATTTCATATCAATGTGAAGAATTTGGCTGATAATGATAACAGATATTAACATTGCAACATCTGACCGATACCGATATGACCGATATGTTAAAAAATGACTAACATCCGCCGATACCGATATGATTGCCGATATATCGTGCATCCCTAGATGGAATCCATAAGATGCTCAGCTGAAGATCCCAGGGCCTGCAGGACAACCTGTGAACATGCTCAGCTGAAGATCCCAGGGCCTGCAGGACAACCTGTGAACATGCGCAGCTGAAGATCCCAGGGCCTGCAGGACAACCTGTGAACATGCTCAGCTGAAGATCCCAGGGCCTGCAGGACAACCTGTGAACATGCTCAGCTGAAGATCCCAGGGCCTGCAGGACAACCTGTGAACATGCGCAGCTGAAGATCCCAGGGCCTGCAGGACAACCTGTGAACATGCGCAGCTGAAGATCCCAGGGCCTGCAGGACAACCTGTGAACATGCTCAGCTGAAGATCCCTGGGCAAATGAGAGTGTATGACTGAATGAACAAATGAAAGAACCTGAAATATCACATCCCAGCTTCAGCAAACAGCGTCTGGGCAGGAAAACTTGTCACGCTGTTATGTTAAGCCAATGGT
>NC_139646.1:24916340-24923840 GCF_964638095.1 Poromitra crassiceps
CTCCCTCCTCCTGCCAGAATGCCTAGAAAGCACTGTGGTGGAATGCAAGGGTGGGGGGGTGGGGGGGGGGGGGCGGAGTTATTTCTTTAGTTGCTCCCCCCTCTGTTCTTTTTATACCAGAATGCCTTAAAAGGTTTCCATAGTTAAGGAAAACCATAAGGCATTTACTGCATTGAAAGATTTTACATGGGTAAAATTCTACAGTTTCCATGGAGACCGTTTGTTTGCTTGCACTCGTGATACCTGTCTCACCTAGCCTGATATCTGAATGTCACCTCTTTACACTCATTTCCTTTTTCAGGCTGACATTTCCTCCACTCTAACCGATTTGCATGGGGGGGTTCCCCCAGGGGGATTCCATTTTCCCTAACCAATCACTAGAGACCAACGTATCCGCTGGAATATAATATAATATAATATAATATAATATAATATATTTTAATTAATTAAAAATAATATAATTAATTTAATTTAATTTAATAATATTTAATTTTAATATTCAAAGTAATTGGTACTTTTAATTGATTTAAAACAGTCTCGGTAGCAGCATCTATCTCGTCTATGGTGCTCACCATTGTTATTAGTTCCGGCACACTTGACAACAGTTTGACAACGGCGTTAGCCCCGCCTGCTGTGCTGTTAGCTTCTTGTTAGCTTGTTTGTAAGCATGCTGAAACTAACTTTGCAGGCTTTTCCCGTTTCCCAATTGCTACTGGTTTCACAGCATTGGAGAGGACACATTTTTTGAACATTCCGGGTAGTAGTTGTCTCACGCCCATTCTCCTATCTGTCAAACTAGGCCGCAAAAAGCGTGCCTGGCCTCCTCTCTAAACACGGACGTCATGATTTAACATAACTCAGTGTGTCCAGCTTAGATGTTACACAGCCCCTCCCACTCCAGAGGGAACGCAGCAGTTACGCTTCCCTCAAGTGGATCACTCCGATGTGTGATATCCCTCCATGGCGGAGGGATATCACACATCACTCTGATGTGTGATATCCCTCCACGGCGGAGGGATATCACACATGATGTGTGATGTGTGATATCCCTCCATGGCGGAGGGATATCACACATCACTCTGATGTTTGATATCCCTCCGCCATGGAGGGATATCACACATCACTCTGATGTGTGATATCCCTCCACGGCGGAGGGATATCACACATGATGTGTGATGTGTGATATCCCTCCATGGCGGAGGGATATCACACATCACTCTGATGTGTGATATCCCTCCATGGCGGAGGGATATCACACATCAGAGTGATGTGTGATATCCCTCCATGGCGGAGGGATATCACACATCACTCTGATGTGTGATATCCCTCCACGGCGGAGGGATATCACACATGATGTGTGATGTGTGATATCCCTCCATGGCGGAGGGATATCACACATCACTCTGATGTGTGATATCCCTCCATGGCGGAGGGATATCACACATCAGAGTGATGTGTGATATCCCTCCATGGCGGAGGGATATCACACATCAGAGTGATGTGTGATATCCCTCCATGGCGGAGGGATATCACACATCAGAGTGATGTGTGATATCCCTCCATGGCGGAGGGATATCAAACATCAGAGTGATGTGTGATATCCCTCCATGGCGGAGGGATATCACACATCAGAGTGATGTGTGATATCCCTCCATGGCGGAGGGATATCACACATCACACATCATGTGTGATATCCCTCCATGGCGGAGGGATATCACACATCAGAGTGATCGGTTTGGGTTGAAAGACGCACATCACGCAGGTGCAAGGCTATCAGAACAACGGTGTCAATAAAGAAAACCGTAACCACTGCACCTGCACCTGCACCTGCACCTGGCACTCCACACGTTTAATAGAGACGTTTCCATCCTACTTGGATCTTCGTCAAGTCAAAATGTTTGAACAATATAAAATCACACCCATATTTATAACATCATGAACAGTTTGGACACGCACACACAGCCTGACAGACTCTATGGTGGCAGGTGGGGTTAACGATCCAAACCACACAGGGTGATAAACACCTCAACACAATTTACAATTCAATAGCCTGAAGTTCACAGAAACAAGTAGGCCTACATATGGAAGACGGGGTCACACTTTACTGTGGTTGACCCTCGTCCAGTCAGTCAGTCTATATTCAGTCAGTCTATATTCAGTCAGTCAGTCTATATTCAGTCAGTCAGTCTATATTCAGTCAGTCAGTCTATATTTACCAGTCAGACTCACTAATGGCTTTCAAGTGCACAGGACAGCCTAGATAGCAGCGGCATTCACACTTTAGATGAAAAAACATTGTTATCTCAGACATGCTCAAACAACAAGTGCACACACACACACAAGTCCACACACACACACACACACACACACACACACACACACACACACACAAAGAGCTCCAGGGCCTCAGCTGCAGCTGCTGCATTCCTCGGCCCCTCCTACTCCATCACTTTCCCTCCACCTCCACTTTAACTCCGTCGCTCCACCAGTTCACCACCACCATCAACACCCCAGAGACAGACACGCTGCTACACCATCAACACCCCAGAGACAGACACGCTGCTACACCATCAACACCCCAGAGACAGACACGCTGCTACACCATCAACACCCCAGAGACAGACACACTGCTACACCATCAACACCCCAGAGACAGACATGCTGCTACACCATCAACACCCCAGAGACAGACACACTGCTACACCATCAACACCCCAGAGACAGACACGCTGCTACACCATCAACACCCCAGAGACAGACACGCTGCTACACCATCAACACCCCAGAGACAGACACACTGCTACACCATCAACACCCCAGAGACAGACACGCTGCTACACCATCAACACCCCAGAGACAGACATGCTGCTACACCATCAACTAGGGGTGCTCCAAAAAAATCGATTCTGAAAGGATCGCGATTCTTAATGCCACGATTCCTGGATCGATTCCAAACTCCCAAGAATCGATTCTTCTTTGTATTGTAATTTTTTTTTTTTTTTTTTACAGTGCACCTGAAGGCAACATGCAAGATACCGGCTGAATAAGTGTCCAAATGTTCATGTCATTTGTGTACTGTACTGCCACGGTGCCACCACCTCTTGCACTTAAGCACTCTGGTTAATGTATTCCCCCCAAAATCTATAAATCTTTCTCAAAGTCTACAGATCCCCCCGAGCCTATAAATCCATCTTATCTGAAGAACATAAGGGGGGAATTCCCCCCTAGTTTGTAAAATGAATTTAGGCCCTGACTGTAATACTTCAGAAGTTGAATTTGAAGTTCAGCATTAATACATTTGTAATTTGTGTGTTATTGCAATATAAAGCCACATAATTGAGAATCGATTCTATATTCTGGAATCGAGAATCGTTGGAATCGAGAATCGTTGGAATCGAGAATCGTTGGAATCGAGAATCGATTCTGGAATCGGATCGTGACCCCAGGAATCGGAATCGGATCGGATCGTGGCTTAGCCGGATCGGAGCACCCCTACCATCAACCACTGCTGGACTCTGCCACACTATGGAAACATGGCTCGTTCAGGCCATCTCTCACAAGTCACAGTCCACTGCTGGACTCTGCCACACTATGGAAACATGGCTCGTTCAGGCCATCTCTCACAAGTCACAGTCCAGCACTCTCAATGTTCTGGAGGAGAAGGTCCATGAGGGCATTCCAGTTAAGAGGCCTACTCTTTGTTGCACAAAAGCATTTCAATAAGTCACATACTCAAAGAGCCGATGCTGGAGGGTTATGCAACACACACACACACACACACACACACACACACACACACACACACACACACACACACACACACCACACACACACACACACACACACAGGCATGTGCAGGGTCGTTATCTCTGAGTGCTGATAACAGGTTATTCTACAGATACTTTCCCTCAGAGCCAGAAAGCACTGCAGATAACAGCTATCACATTCCTCTCACACACTCACTTAGGGGAGACGTGTGTGTGTGTGTGTGTGTGTGTGTGTGTGTGTGTGTGTGTGTGTGTGTGTGTGTGTGTGTGTGTGTGTGTGAGACTCTCTCTCTGTCTCTCTAGACAGCGTCAGGTCTTAAGATGAACAGCACCATGCAGCACAGGTGGCAATGGTTGGTCAATTTTGAGATGATATATTTGGCTATAATACAGTATATTTATCTACTGTTTCATAAAAAATATATAATAGCCATCAAAAACATTGTCTGCATTTTTATATCAGAAGCGTCAAATCGAAAACAAGTGAATGGACATTTTCTCAGATTTATGTATGCAGCACATGTTACAACTACCAAGAATAGCTGGTAATTTACAGAGGCTGTTTATACGCTAGATGACTTGGATAACTAGAGGGAAAAACGACCAGCTACTACACACTTTGTAGAGCTCGGTGTGACTACGTTGGTCAAGTTATGAACTCTACAGCTTTTACAGGAACTTAAGATTCACTGGAATCTGGAATGGACTGGCTACAAGGAACAAGCCAAGCCTGTAGGGTGAGAGAGAGAGAGAGAGAGAGAGAGAGAGAGAGAGAGAGAGAGAGAGAGAGAGAGAGAGAGAGAGAAAAGATAGAGATAGAGATAGAGAGGGAGAGAGAGTGTGTGTGTGTGTGTGTGTGTGTGTGTGTGTGTGTGTGTGTGTGTGTGCTAAGTCACCTAGGGCCAAGATAGCCTCTGTAGGCATCAGTGTTGTTCTGCACATAAGCCATGAGCAGTTGAGTGAGGACAGTGAAGAGATGTGTGGGACCTGCTGATTCACACAGGTGTGCAATGGAACTGATTCACACAGGTGTGCAATGGAAAAGAAAACACAGGCTGAAGGCTGAAGCGCACAGGAACAGAAAGCATCGTTCATGTGTCTGTGTGTACAGACTTCTTTCTTTTGACGTGTCATTACACACTGCAAACACAAAATCACCCATTCCCATACCCAAAGAGCTAATATTTACTCAGTAGCCTATCCAAGTCCGGGATTCTGGGATTGACGCATCCTGCTGTCTGTCTGGACCAATCACTATTGCTCAGCCTCTGAAGAAACGCCCCACCATACTAGGTATTCATTGGGTTTTTTTTTTTTTAGACTGAGAATGTGCAAAGTTTTCCTCCTTTGATTAAAAATAAATAACCCACACTTGCTCAATTCTAAAATAATATTTTTTCTCTGCTGTATCCAACATAGTTATTATTAGCACCTGCCTGTGATAGCCCAGTTTCCCACTGGAGAGTTGCAGCACATATACTATACTACACCCCCCCCCCCCCCCCCCCCCCAACACACATGCACGCACGCACGCACGCACACACACACACACACACACACACACACACACACACACACACACACACACACACACACCGTGACAAAGCAACATCCACTTTAGCAAACAACCCCAGACAAAGGCAGCTAAAGCTAACCACCAATCAGACAGTTATTACAGGGATAGGAATAGAGAACCGGTTCAGAAAGCTCATGCGTCATGGCATCAAACTCTGCATCCAAGCTCCTGGAAACATTCAAACTCAACGTCTAAGCTGCTGGAAACATTCAAACTCAACGTCTAAGCTGCTGGAAACATTCAAACTCAACGTCTAAGCTGCTGGAAACATTCAAACTCAACGTCTAAGCTGCTGGAAACATTCAAACTCAACATCTAAGCTGCTGGAAACATTCAAACTCAACGTCTAAGCTGCTGGAAACATTCAAACTCAACGTCTAAGCTGCTGGAAACATCAAACTCAACGTCTAAGCTGCTGGAAACATTCAAACTCAACGTCTAAGCTGCTGGAAAAATTCAAACTCAACGTCTAAGCTGCTGGAAACATTCAAACTCAACGTCTAAGCTGCTGGAAACATCAAACTCAACGTCTAAGCTGCTGGAAACATTCAAACTCAACGTCTAAGCTGCTGGAAACATTCAAACTCAACGTCTAAGCTGCTGGAAACATTCAAACTCAACGTCTAAGCTGCTGGAAACATTCAAACTCAACGTCTAAGCTGCTGGAAACATTCAAACTCGGCATCCAAGCTGCTGGAAACATTCAAGGCGTCATTGTGGAGAGGAAGAAACGGTCCAAAGTGTGGCTTCATTTCACGAAGAAAGATAACAACAGTGTGATTTGTAACAATTATCATTTCACGTTGAATAAGTGCATAATCTTTCCCTACTGCATGTATTGTCCATCTATTAACATGGGCGAGAGTCTGATCCGGCAGTTTTACCGGATCCGCAACGCAGCCATAACACATCTGGTGTATATTGGGTGTACGGTAGAAACAGATGTAATGCATCTGGTGTACATTGGGTGTTAAGGTAGAACCAGCTGAAATACCTCCGTGAAGAGATGCTGGATGACCGTAGCCAGAGCCTCCACTCTCTTGTTGCCCTGGACCAGCAGCCTCCTGAGCTGGTTGATGCCCTGGCTCTTCCTGTCTGCCTGCTCTTTCCTCTGGTTCTGTTTAGCCTGGGCCGTCCCGTCCGCTGCCTGAGGACTCCCCCCGCTGGCCTCGACCGCCCCGGGCCTGGACCCGTTCTGCAGGCGGGACCCTGCTTTGGGGCTGGTCCGCGACCCGGTTCTCGCCCTGAACCCCAGACCGAAGGTTCCGGTGGTTCCCGACCCGGTGTGGGTGGTATCGGCAGGTGGCACCGGGAGGACTGGTGTTACCGGTCCATTTGCGTTCACCACGTCCGATACCTAAAGAGGAAGAACACTACGTAAGTTCTCTGATAAAGTCTGCAGTTTTGTTTCTTTTTTGCGTCTTTTCTAAAGTGGAACTCGGCAGTCTAAACACAGACCCTGCTCCAGGACCAGTCTAAACACAGGACCAGTCTAAACACAGACCCTGCTCCAGGACCAGTCTAAACACAGACCCTGCTCCAGGACCAGTCTAAACACAAACTCTGCTCCAGGACCAGTCTAAACACAGACCCTGCTCGAGGTAAATATGCATTTTTGCACTTTCTTTTTACGTGTTATTTGTGATCCCTGTAATCAATACTCAAGAAATCAATCAATATTAACTAATACAGTAATTGTTCACAAACATTTTTGGAATACTGTATTGATTTACCCCTGTTAAAGTGACCCATTGACAGTTGTTCATTCCCATGACAGTTGGGAACTCTTTAGTCTGTTACCGCCTGCTCACAAGTCAGAGAATCATCACTGTACAAGAGTTGTACCTCCAATTCTGACTGCAACATGTTGGGATTCTTCACAGAGCAACTTGATGTGTGCAGTGCTACCTACCTTTACATTTGATGTGTGCAGTGCTACCTACCTTTACATTTGATGTGTGCAGTGCTACCTACCTTTACATTTGATGTGTGCAGTGCTACCTACCTTTACATTTGATGTGTGCAGTGCTACCTACCTTTACATTTGATGTGTGCAGTGCTACCTACCTTTACATTTGATGTGTGCAGTGCTACCTACCTTTACATTTGATGTGTGCAGTGCTACCTACCTTTACATTTGATGTGTGCAGTGCTACC
>NC_139646.1:24928840-24946340 GCF_964638095.1 Poromitra crassiceps
TGGGTGGCAGCACAGAGAGGGACCAGCTGTCAGTCGGGAGTGTCATGTGACTGCACTGTTACAGCTGGATGGCATCACAGAGAGGGACCAGCTGTCAGTCAGGAGTGTCATGTGACTGCACTGTTACAGCTGTGTGGCAGCACAGAGAGGGACCAGCTGTCAGTCAGGAGTGTCATGTGACTGCACTGTTACAGCTGGATGGCAGCACAGAGAGGGACAAGCTGTCAGTCAGGAGTGTCATGTGACTGCACTGTTACAGCTGTGTGGCAGCACAGAGAGGGACAAGCTGTCAGTCAGGAGTGTCATGTGACTGCACTGTTACAGCTGGATGGCAGCACAGAGAGAGGGACCAGCTGTCAGTCAGGAGTGTCATGTGACTGCACTGTTACAGCTGTGTGGCAGCACAGAGAGGGACAAGCTGTCAGTCAGGAGTGTCATGTGACTGCACTGTTACAGCTGGGTGGCAGCACAGAGACGGACCAGCTGTCAGTCAGGAGTGTTTGGGCGTTTGTACCTGGAGGCTGGCATGCAGTAACACAGAGCTGCTGGGCCCAGACTGAGGGAGAAACAACACCGTTAGCATGCACTGGACTACAACGCATCACTCCATATACAAGTAGAATGGATAGAACGTGTACACGGTACAGTGAGATGGCTAGCACGATGTTTTGACCACATGGTCGTGAGAACGAGCGCACGCCTTAAAAATAGAGCTGTGAGATTTATTTGAACTGGATTAGGAATTTGATTGGATACACAGACTCTCTCATAGTCTCATGTGTTTTTACACTATTCAGGTTCACTCATGTCATGTGACAGGTGCGTTTTTCAGCAGTTCGGTGCTTCTAGCCATTTACAGTAAATACAATTTGGGGAATAGTTTAGAAACTTTTTTCAACTGTTTTCACGGAATTGTGTTGCTAAGGAACCTAGCTTACTTCCTGTCAGCTACTGTATTAGCAAACACTGCAACACAAAGTAAGTTAGGGGCAATTTAGAATGTTTATGTTGTCAAGTTAAAACCGCCTATAAATAATTTGAACCTGTGCTTTTAGCCGAGAAAATATGTTTATCATATCCCAATTGAACTTCCAATAATCTCTACATGAGTTTTTCCATATCATGCAGCTCTACATTCAAGTGAACCCAGGAGGAGAGAATGCCACAGCTATTGGAAGAGGCTAAAGTATGTATTGTCCATCCATAGTCACACAGTGTATCACAACGAAGGGCTGGGAGGCTGCTTTACATGTTGGGTGGGTGGGTGGAGGACAGGGGGGCCGGCCGGGTAGTGGAGGGGGCTTTGAGTGTAAGTGGAAAAGCAGAGTTTGACTCAGATCCCCTGAGCTTCGTGAGCAAACTCCTTCACCAGACATCTGAAGGTCTGTTGTTTGGTCCATCGGTGGCTTTACCTGCTGAAGACCGAGATTCCAGCAGGATTATTATATTATATTATGAGTCAGATTCAGTATGTTGGGAGTCAGAACCATAATAACAACATGATACTGAACGGAATTTTAAGAAATAACCAGACGGAATACTCCAAAATAATCTGACTACATTGAGCCACTTTTCTATCACTTTGCAGAAAGTGAAGCTAACCAGGAGGCGTTACATAACTGCTTTCATAATTCACAATGAAATAGGCTTACTACTATGAGTGTAATGAGATTAAAGTCATCCCATTAGAAGTTGTTCATCACCTCTCAAACCCTACATACGTCTGTGCCAGGTCATCTCCCTATCATATCCCTTATCGTATGTCTGTCCTTGGTTTTGTATTGCATATCGATTTTTTATTTTTACTGCACACATTATTTTTTCCTAACTTCTACTGCTGCTGAATGACTACAGTATTCTGGTTACACACAAGCATTTATGTATGAATTTGTTTCAATAGCACTATAGAAGATGGCACACAAAATTTACACTATTGTCAATATTCAGTTCTCAGTTAATAGTTACTTGTACTTGTATTTAATCATATTTTGTTAATGTTTTCAGACTTTCAGACATTCAGACTGTTCATCAACACAATGTTCACAAGGCAACATTGTGACAGACTTAAAAACGTCACACGTTCATGTTGGGGGCGGGGCGGAAGCGAACTGGTGGGAATAGCGTGATCCTCCCACATGCTATGTCCTGCCGGTGAAGCCCCTCACTGTCAGGTGAAAAGAAGCGGCTGGCAACTGCGCATGTGTCGGAGGAAGCATGGTGCTAGTCTACGGCTCTCCCCAGATCGGCTGAGGGTCGAGCAGCGACCGGGGCGGAGAATTGGCCAAGTACAATTGGGGCGAAAATGGGGGGGGAATCAGAAGGGGGGTGGAATTACACGTTCCCTAAAATCGAGCAGATTTTGGTAGTTGCTTAGTAACAGGTGACTGTGTGCCAGCTGACATAACTGAACCAATGAAAAAATGCAGTGAGCCAATGAGTAAATGCATTGAGTCACAAAGGAAACTGACTTCCGGATTGAAAACACCCTTAATTATTCACCTTATGTAGCCACGCCCATTTGACCCGGTTGTGTGGCCGTATCAAAACTTCGGGCTAAAAATAAAATAAAATAAAATGGCTGGCTGATCCAATATCATCTAACTCTGAATTAACTAATCATTTTGCCAATTGTATGTAACATACCAAATAAAAGCAAACGGCAATGTCTAAGAATGCAACGCCATGTAACTGGCTCGTTAACTCATTCACCGCCAGTTTAGGACTGCCAATATTTAGCACAGGCCAAAGATTTTCATAATTGTTGGTCATCTTTCAAGACCCACAGTAAATTATCTATTAGCACCAGAGTGATTTGCAATACCTCAAAATGAAGATGTACGTCTCTGGGTTCACCAGGAAAAAAAAAGTGAGCTTTTAGCATGTTCTGTACTCTACTTATAGCCATTTATATACACCCTGTTTTCCCCCAAAATGTCTCTCTGAGAAAAGAAATTGCAGAAAATGGCATTTATGTATTTATGCACACAATCTCATGCAGAACTCGCTCTCAATTCTTTTATTTTGAACTGTATTGACATCAGACATGTAAATATTATTTGTTAGGACACAAATGACAAAAAAAAAATATATATATATATATATATACACATGAAGTGCTTTTTTTTTTACATTCAACAATACAGTTTACTCGGTGTGAGTGAGTGTGCAGACAGACAGACAGACAGACAGACAGACACACCGACAGACAGACAGACAGACAGACAGACAGACAGACACACACACACACACACACACACACACACACACACACACACACACACACACACACACACACACACACACGACCCCCTTTTAGATTTCTAACCCCACATAGGATAAGCAATAACCACGCCCTGTGGCGCTGGGATTGGCCAGGAGCAACACTGGAGGGCACGCAGCCCAGCGATTACATGAACCAACTGAATAGCTCTTGAGAAAGGACAGCGGGCTGCTCTGACTCCCGCTTCTGCCTTGTGCCTTGCTGTTGTGTGTTTATTTTGCACCCGTCCTCGTCCATGTCTCCCTGTCATATCTTCCCTGCTATAGACAAGTTTCCCAGCGCTGGCCTAGGGCGGCGCCATAGCAGCCTTATATGTCCCCGGCTTCCGGTTAAGTCCACATTGCGTCCACAGCAGCCTAAGTGATGTTGCCAGCTACGACTTAAATAGAGACTTATTACATCATATTTTTCCGCCCCCTGTATGTTGAGTGTTGGTGAAAAAGAAAAAAATAGCAGACGCTTTCGTTAGTGTAGAGCGCCGTTTAAAAGCCGCACAAGCAGCATCAGTCCCGCCGGCCAGCGCTGGACCCGCTGTGAGGAAACACACAGGAGGAAACTGAAATGTCAAAACAGACATGCCTTGCTAGGCCAGTCCTTTTTTTAATTGAGATCATGCAACAAGTAACCTACTTCAGCCGAGGCCAGCAAGACGATTGGAAAGAAACAGAAGCGTGTCTGCCGCCGTCAAAGCGAAAGAGACCTGACGTAGGCTGTCAATTTAGCGGAGGTAAAAAGCCTTTTTACCTACGTCGGGCGAATCAATCAATCAATCAATCAATGGCACGCGCTTGTTGCCCGATGCTCGTATGATGAGGAGATGAATCAAAATGCTTACCACAAATAAAGCCACATGGGAGCCGAGAACGAGTGCAGGAGAGCTGACGCAGGTGCCAGGTGTGGAGTGGGAGAGATTAAGGTGCGTAGCCTATTGCTGGAGATTCAAGTTGTGTCCGCTGTCTGCACTGACACTATCACTTATTACTTTTAGCTGCGTTGTTTTTTCATCAAGGCAATGTCCAGAAGATATGTCCAGAAGATATGGGTTCATGAATGTCTGCAAATGCAGATAGATAGGCTACAGTAGGAGCATGCATGCATGTTGTCTGTTTCAATAACGAAAGCGTCCTTACCGAGAACGACGTGCCGACCAATTATATATTCTTGCTGCGAAATGGCCTCTTAATGACAACACTGGAATAATAGCCGTAATATTCATTCACAACGGGAGATAGCCTGACTGTGGGTAATTTGATGAAATACATAGCGTTACAACATACCCAACCTACTTTGTTGCTGTGGAGATATTGGTACGCTTCGGAGCTTTTGAGATAGTTCATCGCGTTACCGTCCACCTCCATTGATTCCTCAAAATACGCTATAATCCTGCCTGTAGTTACGTTCGGCCATTTACACATATTATCTTCCCATGTGTCCACTGTCAACGGCTGTGGGATAGACACTCTTTCGTTAGACAGGAGACTCGGAGAATGATCCCAAGTTTGCTTTTTTTCGGCGGTCGCTATGGCTACTACGCTAGTACGTTACACTTCTCTGTATTCCAGAAGAGACAGACATATCGCGGCCCGAGTCCGGAAGCAAACCGGAAGTGCCCAGGAAACTTGTCTATCTGATCGTTCCCGTTTTCCCCTCGGCTATTCAACACGTCCTCACCGCCCTCGCAAACTGATCGATCATTTCCTCATTCCTCCGATGATCAAACACATCTCTTGATTACTTTCTCCCGGCTGGCACAGAGGAAGTCGACTCCAGCTCGTGCAGCGCGCCGAGGCGCGTTTCAATGGCGTTTCTCCTGTCTGCACAAGGAAGCGTTACCAGTTTTCTGCTTTTCCTCCTGCTCAATTTCAAAACAACAGCTGTGGTATGTGTTTGTTCACGTGTTGTCTTAGATGATAGGGACCTGATACCATGTGACAGGCTGGGGAAGTGTTTATTTCAAATATGTTTTATTTGAGCATGACAATATACATTATACATTATATACTATATGTACACACAGTATATTATATTCCACTTATACATATATAAGTTCGACCATGAAATGCTCTTTTTTTACTTTGAACATATATACATACATACAGATAGATATACAGATACAAGACATTAAAGAAAAAGAAAGAAAATAAGGAAAAAGAAAAGAAAAGAAAAAGCTCTCCATTAACTTTAGTTACTCAGTTCTATTCTTGACTCTCCCCTAACCCCACCCTATTCCATTGTCAATGGGGTGCAAGATAGTGAATTAGAGGCGACCACACCTTATCAAAATATGAAAGTTTGTCCATAAGAGTGTACCTTATTCTTTCTAAGTGGAGTGTGTTCGTAAGGTCGTTAAGCCACATCTTTGTGGTAGGGGCTTCCTTTTTTTTCCAGTGCATGAGAAGCAATCTCCTTGCAGTGATGAGACTATAGGATAGGAAGCATTGCTGGGCATTGGTCAATTTCATAGTATCATCAGACACTCCTAGAATAACAATGAATGGGCCTGGTTCTAGCCGGATTTGTAGTATTTCAGATAATGATTTGAAGACCTTGATCCAATAAGCCTGAACTTTGGAACAATCAACAAAACTATGTAGCAGTGTATCGTCTGCTGAGAGGCATCTGTCACATGTCGGGGACATATCAGGATATATTTTATGTAATCTCTCCTTGGAGTAATGAAGACGGTGCAAAATTTTAAATTGAATTAAACGGTGTCTTTCATTGTTAGAGCATTGATGGATGTGCTCCAAACCTCCCTCCCATAGTGTGTCCGTGATCTCAGTGCCCATTTCCTCCTCCCACTTTGTTTTTATATGAGTGGAATCAACTGGGTTAAGAGACTGTAAAGTGTCATATATGTACGATATAGCTTTTACTGAGCATGACGGGAGTCGAAGACATACATCAAGACTAGAGCCTCTAAAGGTTTCAAAGTTTTGTATGTGTTTCCTTACATAGTCTCTTATTTGCAGATATCTAAGGAGGTTGTTTCTTGGTAATTTATATTTACTCTGTATTTGTGCAAGGGAGGCAAATGTGTCTCCAATGTACAAGTCTCCTATTGTGTGAATGCCTGCCTCCTTCCAGAGTTTAAAAGTGCCATCTAGATTAGATGGTGGAAAAGTAGGGTTTCCAACAATAGGCAGAGCATAAGATATGGGAGCTAGATTGAAGTGTGCTTTAATTTGTTTCCAAATGCGCAGAGTACTATGAATCACTACATTGCTATTATATAAAGACTTTTCAATAGTGGAAGGTGACAGAAGGATGGCCCCTATCGTGTAGGGTCGACACGCCTCTTGTTCCATCCGGAGCCAGCTTGGTGGAGTTGCTGTGTCATCTAGCCAGTATGTCATAATCCTAATGTTTGAAGCCCAGTAATATGATATAAAATTTGGGAGTGCTAGACCCCCCTCTCTTTTAGATTTGCAGAGATGCCTCTTGCCAATTCTATGTGTTTTGAAGTCCCACAAAAATGGGTTTATAATTGAATCTAATTGTTTAAAGAATGACTTGGCAAGAAACACTGGAATATTCTGAAATAAGTATAATAGTTGGGGTAAAAAGACCATTTTGATGGCATTGACTCTGCCCAGTAGCGATATCGGAAGAGTCCTCCAAAATTGTATATTCAGCTGTAATTTAGACAATAATGGAGGAAAATTTGCCTTGAATAGCATATTGTGATGTTTCGTAATCTTAATTCCTAAATATGTAAATTTCTCTGGAGATATTTTAAAAGGGAGGTTCTGTAACCAAGAGACATCTTGTATATATATGGGCATTAATTCGCTTTTATTCCAATTTATCCTATATCCAGAGAAAGTCCCAAATGTGTTAATTTTCTCTAGTATCTTTGTAATAGTGGCTTCTGGCTGAGTAATATATAATAGAACATCATCAGCATATAATGATATTTTACTTGTACATTTTTCTGATACATAACCATAAATTAGAGGATCTGTGCGGATACTCTCAGCAAGAGGTTCGATTACGAGGGCGAAGATCAAGGGAGACAAAGGGCAACCTTGTCTTGTACCTCTATGTAGATTGAAACGGGGGGACAGTATTTGATTTGTGAGGATTTGTGCACAGGGATTGTTATAGAGGAGCTTGACCATTGAGATGAATTTTTGCCCGAATTTAAATCTTTTCAAAACTTCAAACAAATAGGGCCATTCAACTTGGTCAAATGCCTTTTCTGCGTCGAGTGCCAGAATAGCGAGCTCTTCTTTTGGTCTATCAGTAGAGTACATAATATTGAAAAGCCGTCTGAGATTGAAAAATGAATTTCTATTTGGTATAAAACCAGTCTGATCTGGATGTATTAATTTATCTAAAAGGGGGTTCACTCTGTTGGCCAGGACTTTGGAAAACAACTTTCCATCTTGGTTTAGCAGGGAAATTGGGCGATAAGAGCCCACTTCCTCTGGGTGTTTATCTTTTTTATATATCACTGTTATGACTGCTTCTACTAATGTTGGAGGTAGGACACCATCATTGTTAGCTTGAGTGAACATCTTATGTAAGTATGGACAGAGAATGTCATTAAACTTTTTATACAGCTCGCCTGGGAGGCCATCAGGGCCGGGGGCTTTGTTATTTTTGATTGAAGTGATGGCCCTTTGAATTTCCTCAACCGAAATTTCAGAGTCCAGCTGAGCTGACTCTTCTTCATCTAATTGGGGGAGATTGCATTTATCTAAGAAATTTTGCATAGCAGCGTAGTCTACATTTTTGTTGGATGTATATAGGTTTTTATAGAATTCTAGAAATCGGTCATTAATGTCTTTAGGTTTAATCAGAACCTCCCCTTTATCTGATTTAATTTTGTGTATTGTGCGATCATTTTGCTGTTTTCTAAGTTGCCGCGCTAAGAGTCTATGTGGTTTGTCACTAAACTCAAAATACTTCTGTTTGGTGTATAAAAAAGCTTTACTAACTTTTGCTGAGAGTATCTTGTTATATTCATACTTTAGGGATGATATTCTTTTATGTAAATCGACAGTTGGTGTTTGAGCATTCTCTTTATCTAGCATACTAATTTGTTTGTCTATTTCTAGTAATCTGGCTTTATTCTTCTTCCTTCTGAATGCTTCAAATGAAATAATAGAGCCTCTAATGAAGGCTTTAAATGCCTCCCAAAGTATAGCAGGAGAAGTCTCTGCATTGTCATTAGTTTCAAAATAAAAGGATATTTGAGCTTTTAGATATTCACAGAACTCTTTTTCGGTTAGCAAGATAGGATTTAATCTCCAGCTCATTTGTGGTCTCACCATATTCTGAATAGCTAAAGTGCAGGTGAGAGGGCTGTGATCTGAGATCACGATGTTATGATATTTTGCATTTGTGGCATATGGCATCAGTTTTGCATCAATGAGAAAATAATCTATCCTGGTGTATGAGTTATGTGCTGCTGAGTAAAAAGAGTATTCTCTACCAGTTGGATTTGCAATTCTCCAGACATCAGCCATGTTAGTATTATTGATGAAAGTATTAAGGAAGATACTTGAGTTACTTTTCTCCATTCTACGAGTAGAGGACCTGTCAAGGTATGGATCCAAAATGCAGTTGAAATCCCCTCCAATTATGAGATTTGTTTGGGACATATCTGGTATGAGAGACATCACTTTTTTAAAGAATGAAGGGCTGTCTACATTGGGTGCATATATGTTCAATAAAGTGAGAGGCGTAGAGTATACTTCCCCAGTTACAATCAGATAGCGGCCTTCTTTATCGGATATTGTGGTGCCATGAATGAAGGGAATATTCTTCCGTATCATAATTGCTGTACCCCTAGCTCTAGCAGGGAATGATGAGTGATATATATTTCCTATCCATTTACATCGTAACCTGGTATGAGAGTCATTTTTCAAATGTGTTTCCTGTAAGAATATTATGTCCGGCGATAGTGACTTGAGATGAGCCAAAACCTTCCCTCTTTTGATCGGACTATTCAGACCACGCACGTTCCAGCTGGCTAATGTAAGACCTCTACTTCCACCATCATTTAGACCATCTTGTGTTGGCATAATTGGATTATCTGTCATAACTATTACTGGTATTTAAATAGTAATGGAACACATCGACCTGGTTCAGCTGACAAGTCATATATATTAGTAAATCCATTACAGTTGCATAGTAAGACAGCATATTGACTTGAGTGTAGAATTGCACATGATGACTTGAAGGTAAACAGAATGAGTGGAGAGAGAAAAAGTATAAATAAAATGAGAGCGAGAGTAAAAATAATAGAAAAACAAGACAGAGACATGACCTAAGCTTATCTTCCTACCCATAAGCTGCAGGTAAAACTAGTTTTGGGGAACTATATAGAGCCCACTGCTCAAACTCCCACCAACCCCCCTACTGTATATGAAAATTATTCAGATAGCGCGTCACGATATGGAATTACACCACTGAAAATCTGGTAGCTACAACAAAAACTGAGATAATTTGTCACATCCGAGTTAGTTTTTAAATGTAACCGGGCATTAAAGCCCTTGATAAGAACATTACTGCTATTGTATTAGGACCTCCATAACAAAGAATTGCCTTAAAAAGAAAAAAGAAACAAATTAACTGTTTCGGCATTGGTAATGACAGTAGTATCATATTTAAACAAGCAAATAGCCTACCCCATGTCAGAGGGAAAGAGAAAACAAACAACAACAAAAAAAAACAGTAGAAAACATTCCACTGCTTAGGCTAATTTACCATATTACCAGAGAAATGTTGTCTCAATGGAGTAGGCTTTGACTTTAAACGTTGCATAAGTAAACCTCAGTCTCTCATTCACATCCAGACCTCTGTTTAAAGGGACAAACAAAATAAAATAAAAAATGCCTTAAGAAGAAAAGCATTAAAACCAATCTAACTGTGGCAGCATTAACACTAACAGTATCATATTTAAACAAACAACTATATAGCCTACCCTATATGTCAGAGGAATAGAAAAAACAAAACAAAACAAAAAACGGTAAAACATTCCACTGCTTAGGTTAATTCCCCATATTACCAGATTTTTTTCTTATTTTTTTTTTCTTATTATTTTTTCAATGGGGCAGGCTTTGACTTTGAATACTGTAGTCAAACTAAAAATCAGTCCCTCATTCATACTCACACTCAGACCTCTGCTTTAAGTGACAATCTTCCTCTTAACGTAGTCCCTCATTCATACTCACACTCTGCTTTAAGTGACAATCTTCTTCTTAACGTAGTCCCTCATTCATACTCACACTCTGCTTTAAGTGACAATCTTCTTCTTAACGTAGTCCCTCATTCATACTCACACTCAGACCTCTGCTTTAAGTGACAGTCTTCTTAACGTAGTCCCTCATTCATACTCACACTCAGACCTCTGCTTTAAGTGACACTCTTCTTCTTAACGTAGTCCCTCATTCATACTCACACTCAGACCTCTGCTTTCTTCTTAACGTAGTCCCTCATTCATACTCACGCTCAGACCTCTCCTTTAAGGGACAATCTTCTTCTTAACGTATGCCATCGCTTTGACTGCATCTGTGAATTCCTTCTCCTCTCCATTGTGCGTAATGCGCAGTCTGGCTGGGAACAGTATGCCATACCGGACACCCTGGCGGTTACTCAGCAGCTTCCTCACCTCCGTGAACGCAGCTCTGGCTTTGGCGACATTTGTAGTGTAATCCGGGAAGATGGCAATTGTGTCCCCGCTGACTCGGAGTGGGGCACGAGTGCGCGCACGGCTCAGTACCTCGACACAGTCCTGATAGTAGTGGAGCTTAGCAATGATGACGCGTGGTTTCCCATCTGATCTCTTCGGTCCCGAGCTCCTGTGTGAGCGGTCCACAAGCACGTCTTTATCCAGGTGTAGCGCTTCTTTCAGCAGCTTTGAGACCGCCGCGGTGTCGCTTGATCCGTTCGTCTCGGCCACCCCCAGGATCCTGATGTTGCATCTTCTCATTCTCCCTTCCATATCCTCACATTTCTCCCGAAGCCCCGTCATCTCTGCTTTCAAGTCGGATACCGTAGTCTGCAAAGCTGTCACCTCGTTTGAGCACGTAGTTAATCCGCCTTCCACGTCTTTGATTGTAGTCTTCATTGTATCGATCTCGGAGTGAATCGCCATCGTGTTATTTTTTATTTCTACTTGAACCGCTTGCATCTCGCTTTTGAGGGAGTTGAAGACTTCTGCAAGTGCATTCTTCAGTTCTGACTTTATCACCTCTGAGATGTCCGCTTTTAGCGAGAGGAGAATGTCTCTTTTCATGGTTTCAGCGTCCATCTTTGGCCTTTCCTCTGGCGGAGGCGGGGTCGTCTTGGCTGGCTTGGCTGGCGTGTTGGCGAAACTCGAGGTCGGGGCTTCGTCAGGCCTAGTAGACTTATTGCTTGATTTATATGAATATTTACGCAGGTCATATGCATTTGAGGCCATCCGGCTACATATAGACTGTAGTTTAACGTTAGGAACGCGTTCGGAGCCGAGTTCTCAGTGTTTTGTAATACAGGGCGCTTCTTAATTTTAAATAAAGTAGAAGTTCGGCAGGAGCTCAAACCACATGCGTCCTACTCCATCTCTAGCTCAACAGCGCCCCCCTGGGGAAGTGTTTAAACTACGCCCTGCAGTAATAAAAACAAAAACACGTCAAACACGTCATTGGCGGGGAGGGCTATTTCTGATAACACGTCAAAGACGTCATTGGCGGTGAATGAGTTAAGTCTCGCATTCCAGGGAATTACGTTAACGTCTGCGGGTCTTATTGATGTTAGTGGCTCGAGCGCAAGTCGGAGGAGAGAAAACTATCTGAAGCTTTCTTTGTTGGAGTCCAGGTATGTTTTACAAGAAAGTGCTCGTCATTGTCGACGATAACGTTATCTGACCTGGCTAACAGTGGATACTCGCTTGCTTGCTGTGTACCGGCTCAAAAGTAGTAGGCTACGTTCTTTATTTTACCCCCTTCACTGTCCGCTCCAAAAACAACTCTCTTATTTTGCGCCGTGACCGCCGGAAGTGTTAAAATTGACCCGGAAGAATTTGGCCCACTGTAAGGTCTGAACATAAGGTGAATAGATTGATTGATTGACAGATTATTACTGTCTCTACACAGGAGATTTAGCTTTCACATGACTGTTGCCATAGAAACAAGCGTGCAGAGAGCATGTCAGTGTGGACAAGTGTGCGTGTCCACTATGTGACTCGTTTACATGAAAACTGGGCCATCTGGTTACCTAGCAACAACCTAGTACTGATGATACTGTCCACCCAGACAGACAGAAGACTAACTGAATGCTTTCACTACTTTGACACCAGAAAACCTCACTGTCCTATGTAGAGTGCATGGAGTAACAATGTTCATAATCAATTGTTGAAACATGTTGCCTTCTCCTGCTAGATGTGTTTTCTGGTGTTCAGGATGACTATTTAATCACTTCCAACCCACATGATGAAAACATAACTAGTGGCACTGCATGACCTTATTAATTTGCTGTGGAAAATGTTTAACTAGCCAATCAAAGGCAGCCCAAAGAACCGACGAGAACCCATCATCCTCATCATCATCATCGTGTATGTAAACCAAACCAGTTCAGTAGCAAAGGGAAAAACCATGTTTGATTCAAAACCCAACCAGTAGAAAATGACTTCCCAGTAGGAAAACAAAATCCTACCACTCATTAACAAAGAGGTTAGCAAATCGCTTTCATTATTAATACGCAGATCATTCATAAATATATTTTCCTTCAGCCTCAGAAGTAGACATCGTGCGAAGAGACACCGTTAGCCCTGTCACAAGCTTTCTAGACCCAGATGCCTACAGAATACAGATGTGGACAAAAAGGTGCGTGTGACCCAGATCTCCTCAGATTGACACGGGCAGAAACATCTCCACCTACTTCTAGAAACATTAGACAACAACATTGCAGCACCAATGTGGAGCTCTGCTCAGCGTGATTAAACACTGGGAGAGAATATTCCAGCGCGCCTGCCAACAGATGTGACCTCTAAAGTCTCCCTGCGCGATCGGGGTTGGGGGGAAAACCCGGCAACCTCTCTGCATCAGATGAAATGCAGTAGAGAGACGCACGTGATGCTGACTAAAGCTTGCCCTAACCTACATTTCTCAGCAGGGAAGTGGGTCTGTGGAGCTCCGGCTGCTAGAGAGCGCGTGCTGCAGCCAGACACGTGCAGCCAGGATGAGCTCAGATGAGCTGGCAGGAAAATAAACACTACAGCGCCCGGAGGAGCGCATCATCGTGAGGAGGAGCGTTCACCACAGAACAGGAAACATGGCGTGTGTAGTAGAGCAATTTGACGAAGAAGACGGCTTGCAAACATTCGCCGTGAGAACGTGGCAGCAAGACGTGCAGACAATTCACCGCCAAAGAGGCTGAGCGCATCAAGGCGATTCGTCAGAGATGATGAGGGAATTAGCGAGTCATTTAGCCGGTTAATTAATCAGTTTCATATGTGTATATTCTGTAGCATGTTTAAAGAGCATGGAGCAGGGTAAATCCTTTACCAAATGTATACTTAACCTTCGGCTTGTACCGAGGCCAAAAGGCCAGTGTCCATGAAGCTATCAAATACCCAACAAACCTGCGATGCCACACACACACACACACACACACACACACACACACACACACTAACAGTGAGGTCCTCTGCTAAGCTACTCAGAAGACGTGAACCCTCCAGAAATAGGGAGAATGCTTTTAATGGTTGAATAAGTCAAAGCCAGATGCGTCCTTGGCTATTTCTGGTGTGTGTGTGTGTGTGTGTGTCACGTGATCGCTGCCCCTGTAGCCATTGGGTATCACGGCTAAAAGGAGCCTGAAGCACCGGCTATTCATCAAGCCACTACTGAAGCACTCGTGCTGAAAGCTTCTACACACACAGACGCGTATACACACACACACACACGCGCGCGCGCGCGCGCGCGTACACACACACACACACACACACACACACACACACACACACACACACACACACACACACACACACACACACACACACAGTACCGGCCAGAGAAGACTGACGGCCCTATTGTCTCCCTATACATCCATGGCAGCTGTGCTAGCCTGCCTGCACAACACTGAAAGCCCACCGCCATGAGGGGAGAGAGGGAGAGGCAGCAATGGCTGCCAACGCCGTGTGAGGGGGAAACACCACGAAAAGAAAGATTAGGTTAAGAAGGGGGGGGGGGGGGGGGGCAAGAAAGCTGATGCCAACACGCATTCAAGGCCAACTTCACCCTTTGTGGTTAGAGTGGCTTGGAATTGGTCCATATGGGAAAATGTATCTGGGATTAGGATAATGTGCTAGAACAACACAGGCCTACAGGTGCCAGGGATACACGTGGCACAGCTGGGTTCTTGTAGAGCCATATGAAATCAGTTAAATTTTTTCCCCAATTCCATTTAATTTTCTTCCTAATTCTGTTTTTTCCATTTTTATTTTAATTCAGTTGTTAGGATTGATCATTTTTGTTTTTGTGATGTCTTGGCTCTCTCAGACAGCCTCTTCGTCATGTTTCTCAAACTGAAAACCAAGTTGTGAGGTGCAGTAAGGGTCCCACGCAAGACCCACCACCCCTTCAAAACACCCCAATCCAAAAGGCCTGTTTTACAATTATGAAATCATTTAGGTTACTACGATAATTGGGTCTACTTTTGGTTTTGATCATTAGGCCTACTTTTATCAATTTCAGCCAAATTATGGGAAATTCGGCTGAATTCCGTGTTTTACAGTCGATTCCATTTTTATTACCAAATTCCATGATTCCGTCCGTTTTTTCCCGTTTTGCGGAAATCATATGGCCCTAGTTCTTGGATGGTACAGCTGGCCTACTGGTGATGCTACCAGCCTTTCTTTACGACAGGTAGCAATTAGAAATACTCTATTCTCATATCCAGAATGCGGACAGCAGAACCCAATGTGACAACGTGAGCAGTCTAGAAAGCTGTGGTTAGTCTCTGAGCTGTGAGTGGAATGAGAATATCCCCCTTTGTTTGGGCGTGGTTGTGAACCGTACGGTACCCACCCCGCCATGTGTATCTGTGGTGGATTGAGAAGGTGCTGGCTATCAGTTTTCGGGCTTGCGTGAGATGATTGCCCTGCACTCTAGAAGTACAGTAGAAGGTCATGAGAAAGCCAGTGGGGGAAATGGATGATGGATAGGATGAGAGCAGCTAATGAGGAAAGGTTAGATGGACGCCACATGCATGGAACATCACCAATGTTCAACCTGTTTGCATTACAGTCGTGTTGAGGGATGAGTGAGTGGATGGGGGAGGTGATGGATGGATTGATGGATGGCGTCTCCAGACCTGCATGGAAAACCATAGTGTTCTTCCTGCATCCCGACAGCAGCTGGAGGTTCCGGAAGAGTCCTTTGGCCGTCAGCTTCACGTGGAAGTTGGACAGCGACAGTCTAGGTGACCATAACATCGTCTCTGCTCGTTTGCCGCTAGCGCCTGAACTTCTTCTTGTGATACGACTTGGGATGGTTTTTGAGACTTTTGGTTTTGGTTCTGGTGTTTGTAGTCTTTCTGCCTAGAAGATGCTCTCCCTCCTCAGGTCACTTCCAATGGTTTCTCTGGTCTTCTCTGGAGTCTCAGATAGTCCTGGTTTGTTGGAGATATTGACCTGGGTTTTCTTCTTGTGGTCCCAATTCCCAATAATGGCTGTCCGACTGGTCTACTCTCGTCTCCAACTTCGAGAAATGCTTTTCTTCTTATTAATATTATTATATTACCATCTCCAATAGATTATGTACAACACCATGCCAGTCCAAGACTTTCTCCACTGCCTTTTCCCCGTTTTCACTGTCCGGTTATTTTGTTCTGTGTAGGATGAACTATAGAGTCAAATTTTTGTCCAGAAATAGGTAAAAAAGTGGAAAAAATTTATAAATTATAGTTACGTCCTATCCTTAAAGAAAGTGATGATGCTGAAAAGAAGAAAACATGAACTTAAATAAATAATTAATTTATAAATAACAAAATCTCTGCATTAAAAAACTAAAGAAAACATAAGAGGGGGGGGGGGATTCTGCAATGCCGGCAGCTGCCCTTCAGATACGAGGCTGTATCAGGGAATGAGGGTCGAGTCGCCACCGCACAAACCAAGAAAAAGCACACAAAAAAATCAAAAAAAGAATGTTTTTGTAGTCCAGCCAATGGAAGAATAGAAAATGGCGCCAAAAAGATGAGCGTCTTTCACTGTTGTCCCGAGCTGCTCAGGTAGTAGTGACTCATCGAGCGATAGAAGATGGAGAGAGAGAAGGAGGGTGTGTGTCAGAGAGAGAAAACGAGTGAGGGAGGAGAGGGAGGAGAGAAAATCCTCAAAGCTGGTGATGATTAGTAGTCCGTGTGTGTGCCGTGTTGTCGGAGCTCTCAAATATACACAAACATCTATGCTCTCTCTCTCTCTCTCTCTCTCTCTCTCTCTCTCTCTGGTGTTTCTGTTGCTCTGTGAAGAGGGAGGGATGCTGCAAGAGAGAGAGGAGGGGGAGGGGCAGTGGGTGGGATTTGATTAATCTCCCGTCTCTGCTGGCCGTTCATTCGCTCGCTCGCTTCGTCGTGCCATTGATTTTCTCAGTCTCTCTCTTGTCCTCTCTCTCCCCCTCTCTCCCAGCATTCAGTTCTCAGTCTCTCTTGTCCTCTCTCTCTCTCTCTCTCTCTCTCCCTGCATTCAGTTCTCAGTCTCTCGTCCTCTCTCTCCCCCTCTCCCTGCATTCAGTTCTCAGTCTCTCGTCCTCTCTCTCCCCCTCTCCCTGCATTCAGTTCTCAGTCTCTCGTCCTCTCTCTCCCCCTCTCCCTGCATTCAGTTCTCAGTCTCTCGTCCTCTCTCTCCCCCTCTTCCTGCATTCAGTTCTCAGTCTCTCGTCCTCTCTCTCCCCCTCTCCCTGCATTCAGTTCTCAGTCTCTCGTCCTCTCTCTCCCCCTCTCCCTGCATTCAGTTCTCAGTCTCTCGTCCTCTCTCTCCCACTCTCCCTGCATTCAGTTCTCAGTCTCTCGTCCTCTCTCTCCCCCTCTCCCTGCATTCAGTTCTCAGTCTCTCGTCCTCTCTCTCCCCCTCTCCCTGCATTCAGAGAGAAGCTGCAGATGATTCATGTCAAGGTTAGATGTGATGGAATTGGAAAGATGGAGTTGCGTTCCTGTTTTGAGAGGAAGCTGCTCCTAGTGGAAGGCTAAGTAGGCTCTTGATGCAGTTTGAGGAGCACTAGAGAAACACTTGAG
>NC_139646.1:24951340-24991340 GCF_964638095.1 Poromitra crassiceps
TGTAGAGGATAGTGGGAGGGCTGCTTGGTGGGACTCTGGTTAGCCGCCTTGGCCGGCGTCTGACTGGTGGCCGGTGTCTTGGCTGCAGCGTGGCTGCTGACCGCTGGGACCTTCAGACCTGTGGGAGGAGACATAGTGTAGAAGTCAAAGCTCATGGTGTCGCTTCTCTACTGCGGGGGCTTCATCTGCACTCTGGAGCAGGTCACTGCTCCTTCACCTACTCAAAGACTTGTTCACACTGGGACCAGTCTCACTTACCTGACACTGCCAGACGGGGGCGGTATTAGCGTCAGGTTACAGTCTCACTGGAGCTCAATGATGGCTAATGAAGCTAATGAGGTAGCCCACATGAAACAGCCCTCCTGTGAGCCATCGTTGGTCCCAAACCACAACACAAACGCTACAGAACTTACACACATCGTTATAGTGCCATCAAAACACATCTCACTCTCAACACGAGGAAACAATAGTTATCACAGAATAACTGCTGCTTCACGAGCTGCTAATGAGTCTACTAACTGATTAGAGGATTCAATTGGAAATGCTAATGACTTAAACATTACCTTTGTCTTTGATTGGATCAGCTGATTACAGGGAAACGGTTGTGTATCTGCTACATATTGAAGCTAGGTTTGATCTGGTATCAGCCTTTTATTAAAAATAATAAACATAAACAACAACAACAACAACAACAACTTAATTATTAAAATCAAAAATCAAGACAGTGTTAATCTCCATCTACTCACCTGTAGCAGCCGTCCTGCCTTGCAGGGACATAGCTCTGCTCCTCATGGCTGGGGCCTTTGGATTAGCGTTAGCAGCACTGGGAACGGTGCTGCTGGGAGTGCTGGGGCTGCTAGTAGCTACGCTGCTGGGAATGGGGGGCTTCACTGTGCTCTGGATGCCCACAGGGAGAGTGCTCCGGCTGGGCCGCTCCTCTGGCTTGGTGCCCGCAGCTGCTGGAACTCCTGGAGACGCTGGAGCTGCAGAGGACAGGACAGACAGGACAGAGGAGATCATAAAATACTTTGATAATATAGAGGGCTTTCAGGTGACATGCAGGCAACATGCTGTGAACAGCTGAACCAGTTTCAACCTGATGATGAGCCTGCAGGCCAACAGTTAGCCAACAGCAGAGTAGAGACTTGGGCTACAGAGAAGACTGTGTCACACAGTCTTGTTACCACAATAGTGGTGTGTGGGAGGCCGCTCACACAAAGCTTGGAAAACTATTTGTTAGTGTGTGTGTGTGGGTGGGAGGGGGGTCTACACCAAGCAATTTGGCTGCTGTAATTGCTCTCATTAAACATACACACAAAGTACATCCTTGTTTAACACGTAAGAAGGCACAGCTACACACACTCTCTCTCTCACTCACACACGCAAACACACACACACACACACACACACACACACACAGCGATGTAAAGCAGGGGAAATCTGTAATTAGTCGTTGATTGTAATCATTTGGATGCCGATTATAAATGTGTTTCAGAGCAGGCCAGCATAAACAGTGTTATCTGTCCAGGGGAGGAGCTATCGCTCTGCTTTGACGAATGGGAGGTCCATTATGTAGAGATGAAAGTGTGTGGGTTTTATGAGGTGAGGGTGGGGGATGAAAGGGGATGCTATCTCATCTGTTGGAAGAAATTATTACATGTGCCCCTCCCCCCTTCTCCTCCCCTGTGCTCAGTGTGCTGAGAGATTTCTGAGAAAACATCCTTGTTAAATATTATCAAGGTGTGTGTGTGTGTGTGTGTGTGTGTGTGTGTGTGTGTGTGTGTGTGTGTGTGTGTGTGTGTGTGTGTGTGTGTGTGTGTGTGTGTGTGTGTGTGTGGGGGTGTGTGTGTGTGTGGGGGGGTGTGTGTGTGTGTTGTTGGTGGTGGTGTATTGGTACAGTTGGGTCCATATATATTTGGACATTGGACACAATCTTCATCATTTTGGCTCTGTACACCACCACAATGGACTTGAAATGAAACAATCAAGAGGTGCTTTAACTGCAGACTTCCAGCTTTAACTTGAGGGTATTTACATCCAAATCCGGTGAATGGTGCAGGAATTACATTACAATTTAAGGGACCAAAAATAATTGGACAAACTTAACATAATCATCCAATCGTCCAATGAGTTCTGAAGCATTTGGCTGAATATGCGCAGATAATATTGCCCACGTTCTCACACATATCCAAAAACTGCTGTGGACAGTGTACAATTTAATGGATGTGATGTAATTTGTGCATGAATGACATCACTGGTCCACAACTTAACTCAAATCAACTCTCAATAACGATATGTGAGCGATCATGTGCAAAATAAATCAGCATTGTTTTTTCTGTACAGTGACACCTCTCCTGAAACAACTATATATATAAAGAGCCTAACTATCACCATGGGAACTGGGCATCTTAGATGTAATCTGGTTACCATAACAACGTAGTGATCTATAACAACCAGTCTGATGTGTGTTAGTGTGTGAGAGTGAGGGGAACCTATTCATAGATTTCTGGTGACATCACACAACTGTTGCGGCGCCATCTTCAGGAGCAATTTGAAACAACAAGATGCCCTCTATTTGCTGCGCATTAGGAAATAGAGTGGAACACTAGTGTCAAACAGGAATACCATTCATATAAACGTTAATATCTCAAAAACTATCAACATTGCATCGCTTATATTTTTACATCATGAGTGAGAGCAGAAGTACCTGAAGGGTTTGATCAAATATGTAGTGTTAAAGTTGTGTGAATGTCACCGTTTTCAAATTTGTGAATTTAGTCAAATGTGCAGCCTGTAAAGTCTGGTAGAGTGAATTGGGACATCACACACTCAAGGCTGGCTCCATAGGATTCCATTTTAAAGGTTGAAAAAAGTATCAAACTTAAAAACTACGATAAGACAATAAAGTAGTAAAAGTGGTGACCCGTTTAAAGTTTGAATGGAGTTTGTTTTACAAAGTATGACAGAGTAGCTCAGAGGAGTTCAAGGAGGGTACGGTTTGAACAGTCCTCCCATAGACTTGCATTGTAAAAACAGGCACTAAAAAGTTGTGTGCTGCGCTCGGTCCGCAAGATGGCGGCCACAACAAAAATGTCACGTGACTGAAACCACTGACGGGAGCGATTCACCAATAGGTTGTTTGTAACCACGTGATTCCCGATGACGCTGATGACGTCGCCGGGGGGCAGCGCTTCCAGAGATACTATGGAGAATGGAGAAAAGCGAGTATGCAAGAGGGTTGGATGCCGCTCCACGCTGCAGGTATCGCCAGAAGATTGCAAACATATAGGATATGATCTATATTCACCTTATTCTTGGACCTACGTTTCCCATGATTCTCAGCGGTTGCTGAATTGAATTGAATTGTAAACTTCCTGTTTACATTTTCTTCACTAGCAAGGAACAGCGCCGCTGTCAAAGAGTGGGAACGTTTGGCTTATTTTATCCAAAATGGCTAAAAATAGTAACGTTGTGTGGTTGCATAGCGGCGATATTTTACAAAAACAAGGTGAATGTCAATTCACTCGTACTGTACGGGCTTATTTTAGCCGAAATGGCTAAAAATAGTATGTGGTTGCATAGCGGCCGCTTTTGTTTTGAAGGCTAAACGTCCAAACCGGAACTCTTATTATTTGGTCATTGAACGTAGCTTCAGCGGTCTGTCTCTTTCAAGATTCAAGATATTGTCACTCCGTTGTACAATTATGCACGTGTGAAATTATTGTGCTGGGGGGCTCCATTACAAGACTTAGGTAGGTACAAAGTCACAACAATTATTATGATTATTTTCAGTCTCTTTCGCTATGAACGGTCCTGGGCGGAAACAGGCAACCGGCAGCTGGAAACAGGGAGGGAGGGTGTCATGGAAGCGCCCACGGTCTCGCCAGGAAACTCGTGAATACAATGAAGAGAAGCCATTTTTCCAGCAACTTGTCTGATTTTGCTCGTGCTTTCCTTTATAGCCTGCTGCTGGCTGTCCCCGTGCAGCATGATCATGTGGTTTGCAAACGAGCCAATGGTCAAAGGTCCCGCCCCCTGGCGCCATCTTGACGTGAGGTCACCTGAAAACAACCTATGCGTCCAGCTGACACGTCCCTGCTCTGTTCCTGCATTAGTTCACTCTCCTCCGTGTAACAAAGCAGAGCATTGACCACACAGCGGCTGTAGCCTACAGCCTACAGCCTACTGAGGCTCATCATGTTGTCGTGGTAACCACATGATCTCAATAAGAAGCATCACCACCGCCTCCACACACACACACACACACACACACACACACACACACACACACACACACACACACACACACAATGTTTTTAGGTCAAGAAGATGTTATTAGGTGGGGAAAAGGCATTCAGATCATGTGACACTCAAACCTTGCATTGAACCCTATAGAGAGCCTGAGTGGAACGTCACTTCCTGCTTCAGCACTGTACCAGAGATTTTCATCCGCAATTTATTTTCCCATAGACATTTCGTAAAATGCGTATACAAATAGTTTTACTTGGTCAAACCAAACGGTTCAGATATATTTAGAAACAGGAGAGACCACATAACATTTCACTCAGACCAAAACGTAAAAACAACATCGAAAAAATATTTTCTTTAAACCCGCATTTTTTTAAGTTTCAAGTTCTTTTTAAGTTTTTTTTGGGGTACGTTTTTTGTAATTTTTGTTTTGTTTTAAGTTCAACATTTGAATGTGAAAGCTGAGCGGGCACAGAACGAAAGCAATCGTTCCTCATGTGGAAACGCCCTTAGTCTTCAAATGAGTCCAATAAATATCCTTTAAACAAACCGCTTTCATCTGCAAAACAGCACGAACAACATTCATCATTATTAGGAGCTTTTATGTATGACGCCTACAATATGATTCACACACTCATGTTGCTTTTTACAATTAAGACGGTATTCCACTGACTTTCATCCATGCCTTGATTCATTCTTTACCAGTGAATATTTAACACCAACACTATCATACCAGAGGAAAAAAGGAATACAGAAGAGGAAGCGCCTGTTACTCTAGTAGTCTCTGGTGTGGAATGAGGATCAAAATATGTCGGGTGTGGTTTTAAAACGGACATGGGGAGGGAGGGGGGTTCTTCAACAAAAGGACCAACCCTGGCACTCAATATAAAAACGTAACCACAAAAACGTCTTGATTGTAGTGGCTAGCCCTGAAGAGGACCTACAGTGGTCGACACGTTGCAGTTTTTATGATTTAGCCAGTCAAATAAAGGCTTGTTATACAGTTCCTTCCTCGTGGTTATATTGTTATGTTTGGAGTGTCTGGATTGTCCTTTTGTTTGTAGCACTATCCTAACCTAATTTTGTTCACACACACCCAGACTCTTAGGGAATACATAAAGCCAGCACAAAAAGCAGAGCAGAGGCACTGCCTAGAGTCCACATGTCATCTGCTGCACACAATGTTGATTAGGAAAACACACACAACCTGTCTGTGTTCATCCACCATGACCACATGTGCTCCTTGACCCCCATAGAGGAGGAAGGGATACTGCCCACACACACACACGCACACACACACACACACACACACACACACACATTCTCAGATTCCCAAGGGCGAGCACTGCTGTGGTGATGAATTGTGTGTGTGTGTGTGTGTGTGTGTGTGTGTGTGAGAGAGAGAAAGAGAGGGAGGGAGGGAGAGAGTGAGGGAGAGGGAAAGAGAGAGAAGGAGGGAGAGAGAGAGAGAGAAGAGAGACAGATTGACTAGATTTCACTCTAATTGCCTGTTTGTGTATAAGTATCTTTATGGATGTGAATACACAATGTTAATGTTATATATGATATGTGTGTACATGCCTCACACACACACACACACACACACACACACACACACACGCCTCACCGTTGCTCGTTGCCACATTGCTCTCGCTGGTGTTGCTTCCCAGTGACGAGGAGCTGAGGCTTGTGGGTAATCCCTTGACGGGAAGTTTGGATGCAGCGGGTGCCACGGGTCGTCCGGCTGGCCCTGATCCCGCCGCCAACTGATTGGCTGTCGGTTTGGAGTGGGAGGTCATGGAGCCCGGGGCAGCCAATCCGGACACTCGCTCGGCAGTGGCGCGAGGTTTGGGAATACCTGTGTGTGTGTGTGTGAATAAGAGAGAGAGAGAGATTTTTTTAAGCACACATTAAAACATAGAAATACTGAAAGTTAGCAAGTTTAGCGAAAAAACAACAACAAGATGTGCAGAGTAGGGGGCTAGAGACCCGCAAGGGCCTATACGAGGCCTATACGAGGCCTCTACTCGTGAAGAACTAAAACAACATAAGTAGAAACAAAATCAACAAGTATGAAATAGAATAAACATTTCAATGGGAAAAGAAAGAAAAAATCAAAAGAGAAAACACTGCTCTCAACAGGAACAGCTGCTCATTAAGAAGATCAAAGGAAGAAAAGAGGAGAGCTCACCAAGCTGATGCAGAAACGAGACGGGTAATCCATGAAAGTGTTCCCCAAGACAAGCTACTGAAAGATCTTCCTATTCCACCTATAGAGAGGATGTAGTCCTACTGTGGATGCATGAAGCTATAGCCTAATTGGGGAGTTGAAGATAATTTAAAGAGCGCTTCAGCTGTACACCGCACATGCGCTCTATGTTGCGTATGCCTGGCGGCCATGTTCACAAAGTAATTCCAGCTATTTACCTTTAAAAAAAGATAATTTCTCCGCATTTGAATTAATATTTCATCGTGTGATGAGTACCCGAAGCACAACATGTATGTTGGCGCTATTAGATGTGTTTTTGGTTATTTTGAACGGGTGTACCATTGGCATCCATTATATGGCAATACTTACTACCGACTTCTGACTGACTGCTGGTGGCCTACATGATAACCTCTGACTGGCTGCTGGTGGCCTACATGATGAACTCTGACTGACTGCTGGTGGCCTACATGATAACCTCTGACTGACTGCTGGTGGCCTACATGATAACCTCTGACTGACTGCTGGTGGCCTACATGATAACCTCTGACTGACTGCTGGTGGCCTACATGATAACCTCTGACTGACTGCTGGTGGCCTACATGATGAACTCTGACTGACTGCTGGTGGCCTACATGATAACCTCTGACTGACTGCTGGTGGCCTACATGATAACCTCTGACTGACTGCTGGTGGCCTACATGATAACCTCTGACTGACTGCTGGTGGCCTACATGATAACCTCTGACTGACTGCTGGTGGCCTACATGATGAACTCTGACTGACTGCTGGTGGCCTACATGATAACCTCTGACTGACTGCTGGTGGCCTACATGATAACCTCTAACTGACTGCTGGTGGCCTACATAATAACCTCTAACTGACTGCTGGTGGCCTACATGATAACCTCTGACTGACTGCTGGTGGCCTACATGATAACCTCTGACTGACTGCTGGTGGCCTACATGATAACCTCTGACTGACTGCTGGTGGCCTACAACCTCTGACTGACTGCTGGTGGCCTACATGATAACCTCTGACTGACTGCTGGTGGCCTACATGATGAACTCTGACTGACTGCTGGTGGCCTACATGATAACCTCTGACTGACTGCTGGTGGCCTACAACCTCTGACTGACTGCTGGTGGCCTACATGATGAACTCTGACTGACTGCTGGTGGCCTACAACCTCTGACTGACTGCTGGTGGCCTACATGATAACCTCTGACTGACTGCTGGTGGCCTACATGATAACCTCTGACTGACTGCTGGTGGCCTACATGATGAACTCTGACTGACTGCTGGTGGCCTACATGATGAACTCTGACTGACTGCTGGTGGCCTACATGATGAACTCTGACTGACTGCTGGTTGCCTACATGATAACCTCTGACTGACTGCTGGTGGCCTACATGATGAACTCTGACTGACTGCTGGTGGCCTACATGATGAACTCTGACTGACTGCTGGTGGCCTACATGATAACCTCTGACTGACTGCTGGTGGCCTACATGATAACCTCTAACTGACTGCTGGTGGCCTACATGATGAACTCTGACTGACTGCTGGTGGCCTACATGATAACCTCTGACTGACTGCTGGTGGCCTACATGATGAACTCTGACTGACTGCTGGTGGCCTACATGATAACCTCTGACTGACTGCTGGTGGCCTACATGATGAACTCTGACTGACTGCTGGTGGCCTACATGATAACCTCTAACTGACTGCTGGTGGCCTACATGATGAACTCTGTGAGACAGAGCGCATACAAGAGAGAGAGATAGAAAGACCGTCTCAAAGAGAGGGAGAAAGGTTTACATCTGTTCTCCAACCCCATTAACACACACACACACACACACACACACACACACACACACACACACACACACACAGCTGGTCAGACGAAGGTACTGCACCAGCAGACGTCGTGAAGTGACTGAAGCCAGCAGGAAACATCTGGTTTCACTTGTTTTCAGTTGTGGTGAGGAGCCAGCGTAGGAAATCAACTGGATTGTGTTACAGACAGAAATGTTAGGTAAGAGATGGCTCCCTATGGCTCTGCCTCGTGCTCACTGTTGATACAAACACACACACGTTTGTATTGCTGCACTTGACAACATCTTCCACTGACCACATTCAATGTGTAATCGTTAAGCCCTACCTAAACCTAATTCTAGTTTTAACAATAAACTCAAGGCCTAATCCTAATCTAATTTTAAAGGAATACAGCAAGTTGTGGGGAGACAGTAACGTTAGTCAGGTTACCCCGTTAAGCGATGAAAACAAAGACACCAAAATCAACCCTATAGCATACCCTCAGTAGATTGTTACCTCAAGTGCTCCATGCTAACATGTTAGTAGCATACACTACTGTATGTTGGCTGATAGTAAGCCACCCGCATTATCCAAAGAAGAAGTGAAACACAACTCAATATATCAATATATCATATTCATCTGCTATGCAGTGATTTTCTATCACAGTCTCCTATCACTCACCTAGCATAGTGTATACTAAAGTGTTAGTGGAGCCTACACCCGTCCAGATCGCCTCGCTCCTCCACCGCTACGTGGGCTCAAAAGTCGTCCCGATCGTGACTCTTCTCGTTCCTCGCCCCTCAATGGTGGAATGAGCTCCCCCCTTCGGTCAGAACGGCCGAATCACTGCCAATCTTTCGGCGGAGACTAAAAACTCACCTTTTCAGGCTACACCTGGGCCCTTCTTGAACTAACATCTTTAAAAAAAAAATATAATAATAATAATACTAATGCTCCATGTTAAACTACTAATGCTACATGTTACTTATTCCTTCTCTAACTACTTCCTACATGGTGCTAGTCTATCAAAATACATTAGCTGTCATTGATTGTGTTGCATAGTGGTTTTCTGTACTGTTGACTAATTGTGATATTGTAAGTCGCTTTGGACAAAAGCGTCTGCTAAGGGACCGTTCGTTATTTAGGGAAGGGTCCACTGGAGGAAAATAGGGGAGGGTAATTTTGTTTTAAATTTAGTCTGAGGGAGGGTACACTCTCTTTAATTTGAGTCCAGGGGAGGGGTATACAATGTTGATTCGATAAAAAATATATAAACTTTTTTTGTGTGTGTAATGTTTGCTTTTCGGACTTCAACAACTACTGAGTTGCTTCATTTACACCCCTCCTGTCCAAACTGTTTGGTATGTCCCGGTGCATTGTTTCTCTTTGGCAGTCCTATCTGTCAATCTTTGTGCTTGGCCTATCCAGACAGTGGGCGTGTACAGTATCTGGCGAATCGGTGGCGCTTTTCTGGTGATAATATGGAAGTACAATAACCCACTGGAACAAAGTCGAGCAAACAAACAGACATGGCATCACAAAATATATATGGGCTCTATGCGCAGATAAGTCGTCTTAGGAAGTCGAGTTACGGCTCACTCATCTCCTAAATTACGTTAAGTCTACAAGGGGTATTTATACCACCAGGATGACATATATGTTTCACATAGGGTTGTGTTTTTACGCACAATAATAGAACCGGCGAACTTTTTTTCCATCAGTCATTGACCGCTATTTAAACACAAATATTGATATGCACAGACTGAAGATTGTTTCACAAGCGAAAATAGCATTATGTAGCGACCGGAGGAGGCGGTCACTCTGATTGGTGACAGTTCTAAGCAGTGCAAAGGATTATGGGAGTTCCATGTTCTTGTGGGAAGCTGTTACTGTACTGTTAAAAACGTGGTTTAGTGATGTTGTGCTCATGTTTTGATTGCATTATGTGGTATGGCAATGTTTGTGTGGCCAGGATATGTTTAGTTTTACTATCAATGTAGCCACCATGACTGAGACTGTTAGTGTGTTCGATCACCTCTGGCCGGAGTTTCTGCAAATGTTAGGTTAAAAGTAAGATATCTGTGTCAGTCTGCATTCTTCCACGCAAGCTCGCCACAATATTGTTTGGGGAGGGTCAATTATATTTTTCAAATCGCTTCGGGAGGGTGAAGGAAAAATGTATTTTGATCAGGGAAGGGGCACAGCTTTTTATTTCAGAGCACACCAAATCCCTCCAGTGACCCCCTTTCTAAATAACGAGCGGTCCCTAAATGACTGTAATGTAAATGTAATGAACGTGTATACCAGGGACACACGGATCAGAATTTACTTACGAGAGCACATACTAGCCTACCTAATCTACGGAACACACACACACACACACACACACACACACACACACACACAATCAAAATAAAGCTAAAAACAAAAGAAAGCACAGGGATTTGCCAAACCTGTGACAGGAGTCGGACACTGGATTATCCTACTAATTACTCCTATCAAGTGAGGGCCCAAATCAATACGTCCCAATGCAGACGCACACACAAAGGCGTCCATTGATGATGGCGACCTCAGACAGAGGTCAAGAGTCGTCCCATTTGTTCCTGTGCATCAGTGAAGGAGACAGACAAGCTATTGTCCATCAGAATGTGACCTTTATAAGGAGAAAGATCTGCTTTTACACACAACACATTTACTCCATGCACAAACACACAACACATTTACTCGACGCACAAACACACAACACATTTACTCCACACACAAACACACAACACATTTACTCCATGCACAAACACACAACACATTTACTCCACGCACAAACACACAACACATTTACGCTATGCACAAACACACAACACATTTACTCCACACACAAACACACAACACATTTACTCCACACACAAACACACAACACATTTACTCCACACACAAACACACAACACATTTACTCCACACACAAACACAACACATTTACTCCATGCACAAACACACAACACATTTACTCCACACACAACACATTTACTCTATGCACAAACACACAACACATTTACTCCACACACAAACACACAACACATTTACTCCACACACAAACACACAACACATTTACTCCACACACAAACACACAAGACATTTACTCTATGCACAAACACACAACACATTTACTCCACACACAAACACACAACACATTTACTCCACACACAAACACACAACACATTTACTCCACACACAAACACAACACATTTACTCCATGCACAAACACACAACACATTTACTCCACACACAACACATTTACTCTATGCACAAACACACAACACATTTACTCTATGCACAAACACACAACACATTTACTCTATGCACAAACACACAACACATTTACTCCACGCACAAACACACATTATGCAGATAGACATTTTCCGCTATGCAAAATGACACACTGCTGCTCCGTGATTATGGAAAACAAGGGTTGAGTTACACACACACACACACACACACACACACACACACACACACACACACACACACACACACACACACACACAGGAGTGGAATTACAGGTCACTGGACACCAGACACAGGAACACCATGTTTAAGTTGAGACAATGTCCCATCGTGGGCATACACTATGTTTGACTGTCACACCGCACACACACTGGAGGCTATGATGACAGGATGTGACCGACATGACGCCAGCGGACCTCTCCATTTCACCATACGACACACACCGCTTTGTATGACACACATGCACACACGGACACACACACACACATGCACGGAGACACACACACACACGCACACACACACACACACACACACACACGCACGCACACACACGCACACACACACACACACACACACACACACACACGCACACGCACAGCGACAGACACACGCACACAGCGACAGACAGGGAACAAATACAGAGCCGGAATTCCCTGGGGGAAAAGGGAGGGAAGACCCTGAAAGAGAGGAGAGAAAGGAGAGAGCTACAAAGGGGATGACAGCCGACGCAAAGAGAGAAAAGGAAAGAATGATTTATGAAGAGAGAGAAAACAGTGTTGCCCACATGTGTTCGTTCACTTCCCCTGACCATGAACCAGGAGGGAGGAAGAGGAGGGGAGTAGTGGCTACTTAAAGAGGAAGAGGAGGGAAGTAGTGGCTACTTAAAGAGGAAGAGGAGGGGAGTAGTGCCGGCACTTACTTAAAGGGCTGGCTTACTATGCACTTTAAGTCACTTTTATTTACTGGCATTGCACATCATTTTTCTACAGTATGGAATTATCTATTATCAACAATCTCCATAGGTACAGGATCTTGGGAGTGGGTCTTTTTCAACTGTTTACTGTGTGCTGCATTTAAGCTACTGGACGCCTACATTTCCTTCAGGAGCAAAAGTATCTCTCTCTCTCTCTCCATCTATCTATGTATCTATGTATCTACAGTATCTATCTATGTATCTATCTATCTATGTATCTATGTATCTATGTATCTATCCATCTATCTATGCACGCACAGTCCAAGTGTCCTACTGCGCTTAAATGCAACAGTATCAGAGAGAAAGCCAGACAACTTTAAAGAGAAAACAAGAGAGAGATGCTCTTATGCAACACTGCAGCTGAACACACACACACACACACACACACACACACACACACACACACACACACACACACACACACACACACACACACACACACAGCACATGCCCGTCCGTCAACAACTTGCTCACTGTAAGTGTGGAACTTACACAGCACAGTGTGCAGCGTCGGGACATGTGAGGTTGTGTGTGTGTGTGTGTGTGTGTGTGTGTGTGTGCGTGCGTGTACGTGCATGTGTGTTGTAGTGGAATGTGGAAGGCATTTTAACTCGCAGCTCTGCCGTGTCAGCCTGCTCATTTCCTGAGTCTGCTCCAGAGACGCACCATAGTTTCTCTCTCTCTCTCTCTCTCTCTCTCACACACACACGCACGCACGTGCACAGTGTGCACGCACACACACACACACACACACACACACACACACACACACACACGGTAAACAAGCTGCACATGCATCTGTGCCTGGCAGATACACACATCTGTGAAGGGACACGCAGAAGTGAGCTAAAGTAACAGAGAGAGGGGGAGAGAGAGAGAGAGAGTGAGAGACATTGAAGTCTAACACTAACACTTGAGAAGTGTGTAGCCATACATGCCATGTGGCTGCATGCAGCATGCCTTCCTGTGTTTACATGTCAGTTTTCACATGCTCTATATGCCTGTACTGATACATGTCAGTTTGCACACGCTCTATACGCCTGTACTGAAATAGATCATGCCTGTGTGTCTGTCTATAGAAATGAGACAAGACTGACAGAATGAGAGACTATATTTACTCACCCTGGCTTTGACTTTGTCTCAGTCTCGTTGGAGAGCCACCCCCGGTGCTCACTCCGTCCTTCCCTGATGTGGAGCCATCGTTCTGGGCTTGCCTGGGTCCGGGGCTACCCTGTCCTAGCGGTCCGGTCCCTAAGCCTGGAGGTGAAGCGGGTCCCGAGGCGCAGCTCGCTCCCAAGGTCCCCCTGTCGCCTCTGGCTCCTTTGCCCGGTGGCCTGGCATTGGGCCCCAGCTTGGAGGAGACTTTCTGTAGGAAGAGCTGGCGTTTAGTGACGGCGTCCCAGCCGAGGGGCCCCAACTCGGAGCTGCGCACCGAGACCATGGTGTTAGCCATTCCCCGAGTCAGAAATGTGGAGTGGGGAAAGGCGAGGGGGAAGCGGTGAAGGAACAGAGGGAGGAGTGTGAGAGAGGGAGAGTGTGTTGAGACAGAGGGGGAGGAGGAAGAGAGAGAGAGAGAGAAGGAAAGAGAGGGAGGAGGGAAGATTGGGAGTGTACTGCAACCAGAAGAGTCTGGGCAAAGAAAAAAATGTTGCATTGTGTTCTACATTCCCCTTGAGAGTCAATCCCACCACAGCACACCACCAGCCCTCTCTCCCACCACACCAGCAGCCCTCTCTCCCTCTCTCTATAAACACTAGCACACATGGAGTGAGTTTGTGGACAAGGGCCTGGCGTCTGTCTCAGTCTTTTCAGGGAAAAGACTCAACTTTTACAAAGCGTTCTCGCCTATGAGCTCAGCTACTTGTGTTAGGCGAGCAGGCAGAGACTCGACAAAGTAACGGCAACGATGTGTCATCGGTCAAACTTGTTCTGGTTTTTGGAACCAATTCAAGATGGATTTCCCCCCTTCCCCGCCGAGTTTAAGGAACGTTTTCCTCGACAGCACGTTGAAAAAATCCATTCGACCTGCGTTAACGCCGCACATTCCCAGACGGTTTCTGGACTTGATGCGCTCATGCTGCCATTCAACAACACTCACCTTGACCTGCACCTCCTCACCCTGCACACCGCAGCAAACGCAGTGCTTTGCAGAAAAGGTGAAACACGTCAGGGGTGTTCTTGTATCTACTGTAAGAAACACTTCAGGAGTGTTCTTGTATCTACTGTAAGAAACACTTCAGGAGTGTTCTTGTATCTACTGTAAGAAACACTTGAGGAGTGTTCTTGTATCTACTGTAAGAAACACTTCAGGAGTGTTCTTGTATCTACTGTAAGAAACACTTGAGGAGTGTTCTTGTATCTACTGTAAGAAACACTTCAGGAGTGTTCTTGTATCTACTGTAAGAAACACTTCAGGAGTGTTCTTGTATCTACTGTAAGAAACACTTCAGGAGTGTTCTTGTATCTACTGTAAGAAACACTTCAGGAGTGTTCTTGTATCTACTGTAAGAAACACTTCAGGAGTGTTCTTGTATCTACTGTAAGAAACACTTGAGGAGTGTTCTTGTATCTACTGTAAGAAACACTTCAGGAGTGTTCTTGTATCTACTGTAAGAAACACTTGAGGAGTGTTCTTGTATCTACTGTAAGAAACACTTCAGGAGTGTTCTTGTATCTACTGTAAGAAACACTTGAGGAGTGTTCTTGTATCTACTGTAAGAAACACTTCAGGAGTGTTCTTGTATCTACTGTAAGAAACACTTCAGGAGTGTTCTTGTATCTACTGTAAGAAACACTTGAGGAGTGTTCTTGTATCTACTGTAAGAAACACTTCAGGAGTGTTCTTGTATCTACTGTAAGAAAAGCTTCAGGAGTGTTCTTGTATCTACTGTAAGAAACACTTGAGGAGTGTTCTTGTATCTACTGTAAGAAAAGCTTCAGGAGTGTTCTTGTATCTACTGTAAGAAAAGCTTCAGGAGTGTTCTTGTATCTACTGTAAGAAACACTTCAGGAGTGTTCTTGTATCTACTGTAAGAAACACTTGAGGAGTGTTCTTGTATCTACTGTAAGAAACACTTCAGGAGTGTTCTTGTAGCTACTGTAAGAAACACTTCAGGAATGTTCTTGTATCTACTGTAAGAAACTTTTTTTTATTTTTATTTTTTTATTATGCTATTACAGATACAGGCTTCATGAACAACATTCAGAGAGCCTAGCATTGATCTGCAGCTACTCATACATATATGTGAGACTGATGAAGTATGATAAATAGAAGTTGTTGAGTTTTTTTTGTTGAGTGCTGAGGAGGTGCTTGTTCAGTCTCTTCTTGAAGGCATCAACACTGCTTGATGTAATGTCTCCAACAACCACGGGGGGAAGGCTGTTCCATGTTGCTATGGCAGAGTGGAGAAAGCTCCTGTCCAGGCATTTGGTGTTTGCCCTGGGCAGTGACAGGGCATGGTTGGGTGGGAGCCTCCGGGTGGTTCGACCTGGGACATGAGCGGGGGGTAGCAGCGCTTTCAGGTCTGCCGGGCACTTGGTAGTGTGCATTTTGAAAATAACAGTTGTTGCAGCAACTGTTCTGCGACGCCTCAACTTGGTGATGGCAAAATCCTTATGGGCAGAGTCCTCATCCACACCTATGATTTTAATTGCCTTTTTCTGGATATTATCCAGCTGCCTGAGAGTTGTTTCAGGAGTGTTCTTGTAGCTACTCAGTAGCTACAAGAACACTCCTGAAGTGTTTATTACAGTAACTGAAACACTTCCGGAGTGTTCTTGTAGCTACCGTAAGAAAAGCTTCAGGGCTGTTCTTGTAGCTACCGTAAGAAAAGCTTCAGGGCTGTTCTTGGAGCTAATAGCCTCCTTGACATTTCAGCCAAGACAAAAGGCTGAGCCCGAGGATTACTGTAGCATGCATACCAATAACACACAGTCAATCATGTGTTGACAAGCTACAGTAGCTGGCAGGTCAACTGGGCCATGCTTGACAAGATGAAATGTCACAGGATGGCAGCAGAGACATTCTCAAAGTAGAAGTACTGTACATCACGGACATCAAACATGCAGAGATTAGGCTTGCCGAGGTAGTCTGTACTACCCATGTTACACAGTGGTCGGGCATGTTACACAGCATGTTACACAGTGGTCGGGGCATGTTACACAGCATGTTACACAGTGGTCGGGCACAATGATATGACTTACCCACCGACACGCCATTTCTTTTTTTAAGAGGTGCAGCCGCTTCTATAAGTGACTTTGTGTGTCCATTATGGCCGAGATGTGCGCACGGGATTTGAGCAGTGCGTTGAGAAGAGCACAGGAGATGTAGCCTAGGCCCCTCCCCTCCGGTCAAACGTGTGCGCACACACACACACACACACACGCGCGCATGCACGCACGCACATACAGTGCCGGGGAGAAGGGGGTGAGGGGAGAAGGGTCCTACCTGTGCAAACCTGCACCACTTACTTCAACACCTGGGTGGATTTTCTTTTATAGAAATAAAACCATTTGGTTCATTTTGGTGTATCAGCTGTTGCCTGCTCTGCCCGCAGCAGCAGCAGCAGTCAGAGTCTCAGTCGAAGCACAGAGGAGCTGTGTTAGAGACTTCCGGTCGGGCTCGTGTGGAGAGCAGGTCTCTCGGGGGTTTGCGGACTACCTGCAAGTAGGTTCAGAGAACCAACCTTGACGGCTGCGTCAGACCAGAGCAGCTGAATGAAGAATCTGGACCGTCAGGACAGCTGAGGAGCTTGTGTTATCTTCAAAAAAGCAAACGAACAAGAAAAACAGAACGAGGAAAAAACATACTGAGTCGATGAATTTCTTCTCTTGTAAAATGTCCGTGTGGTCACAAGTTCATGAACCTGGTGGGATCATCTCCTCACCGTGACATCCCTCGCTGAGATGCAGATGATGGTAGACTGAGGTGGATTCTACATGTTAAATGGTCCACCTCGTGGCACACGTGCAACATATTGAGCCACTATAGACGAGGATATCGTAACACTGTACGATGTTCTGTACGACGTACAGTACAGTATTCAGAGGATATCGTAACACTGTACGATGTTCTGTACGACGTACAGTACAGTATTCAGAGGATATCGTAACACTGTACGATGTTCTGTATGACGTACAGTATTCATCAAGGATGGGATTGACCCGGACTCACGGCCTTTACAGAATCAAGCCTGAAGGGGGGAAATCTAGAAGCAGCTTGGCCCACATAAGACACTATATGTACTGTACTGTACAGCATGTAACACATGATGACCTGTTTTAAACACACCCTGTGCAGCTGAGACACAGAGACAGGCCTTCAGGCGGGCTGAGAGAGAATATGCTGGGACAGGTTTTCAAACCTGTCACTTGACTGGATCTTTAAACACACATACCAAACAGCATCCACATACCACTCCCTGTGTTCAAAACACCACGCATGATACACATCACTGTCAGAAGAGATATGTTGCCTTTGTTTCTCCTACGTATGTTATGTGACGGCTGATCAACAGCTCGTCTTAAGACATCAGCCAACTAAAGCTCACGCTCTTTGTTGGATGACAAAAGGCAGATTTGGGTCAGTCCATTATTCCGATATCAGGCTTTTAGGGCAAGGCCACTTTGTCCTTCGATAAATACAATTTTATTGGGGCGACGTGGCCAGTATGTATAGCACCAAGGCCAAAACCAATGGTTCTTAAAATCCTGAACAAAATAAAGATCCTAATATATAAATGAAGTGAGTGTGTTATACAGCACATGTAAGATGAGACGGCTCAGACTGCAAAGTTAGTTACATGTCCAGTAACACATAACGGTTTAAAACTCTCGTAACTCGTAACGGGACAAGCCCCGTCTTTTATTGTCACACGAACACCACAACAACACATGCATGCGGCCACAACACACTCATGCTGACGGTGGCCGGTGAAAAGTGTCCTCTGCATTTAACCCATCCAGGCATGTCCTTTCCTCCGGGGGGCAGGCCAGGAGCAGTGGTCGCTTTCTCGTACAGCGCCCGGGGACCAACTTCGGATGTTGTCGTCACTGGTAGGATGACGATGATGATCTGATCTTCTGCATGTTTTTAGTGTGGGGGTTATATACGGAGGAACCCCCTGGGGGAGCACGGGGAGAACATGCAAACTCCACACAGAGAGAGAGGCCCTTACGACGAGATACCCCACCTGGGCAGTGGGCACTGAAGATATGAGGGGGAACACAACCACAGCGCCCACAGTGTCCCAGGCGAGAATCGAACTCAGGACCTTCTGACTGTGAGGCGACAGCTCTACCACTGAGCCACCATGCTTACGATGTAACCCAGGTCATTTTTGGTAGCTACAAATGAGATGTTCCCTAAATGCCTCACAGCGTCTGCCTATCGGTAGACGTTACAATTTAATTTACCGATGTTCCTTGCAGGAGTGGGACAAATCTCTCAGTATAGTTGATGTCCAGCGTGATGACACACACGTGATGAGACACTGCGAAACGAGTTTTAAATGAGCAAATCTGCAACTGTCTTTTAAGGGCATAATGGCCAGTTCAAAACGGGACATATTACACGGATAGTTAATTTTAGAATGGGCATTACAGCCACACTCTGGGGTATCCACGGCACTGGCCTTTAGGATGGGCATTACAGCCACACTCCGGGGTATCCACGGCACTGGCCTTTAGGATGGGCATTACAGCCACACTCCGGGGTATCCACGGCACTGGCCTTTAGGATGGGCATTACAGCCACACTCCAGGGTATCCACGGCACTGGCCTTTAGGATGGGCATTACAGCCACACTCCAGGGTATCCACGGCACTGGCCTTTAGGATGGGCATTACAGCCACACTCCAGGGTATCCACGGCACTGGCCTTTAGGATGGGCATTACAGCCACACTCCGGGGTATCCACGGCACTGGCCTTTAGGATGGGCATTACAGCCACACTCCAGGGTATCCACGGCACTGGCCTTTAGGATGGGCATTACAGCCACACTCCAGGGTATCCACGGCACTGGCCTTTAGGATGGGCATTACAGCCACACTCCAGGGTATCCACGGCACTGGCCTTTAGGATGGGCATTACAGCCACACTACGGGGTATCCATGGCACTGGCCTTTAGGATGGGCATTACAGCCACACTCCAGGGTATCCACGGCACTGGCCTTTAGGATGGGCATTACAGCCACACTACGGGGTATCCACGGCACTGGCCTTTAGGATGGGCATTACAGCCACACTACGGGGTATCCACGGCACTGGCCTTTAGGATGGGCATTACAGCCACACTACGGGGTATCCACAGCACTGGCCTTTAGGATGGGCATTACAGCCACACTACGGGGTATCCACGGCACTGGCCTTTAGGATGGGCATTACAGCCACACTCCAGGGTATCCACGGCACTGGCCTTTAGGATGGGCATTACAGCCACACTACGGGGTATCCACGGCACTGGGCTTTAGGATGGGCATTACAGCCACACTCCAGGGTATCCATGGCACTGCCCTTATGGCCTTGGTATAACTCCTGCCCTGCGATATGTTAGTCTTGAAGTGTACCTGGCATATGTCACATCCACCTGCCTTTGACCTGTCATTGTTCCCCTGCTTGAACTTAAAGCGGCAGTGTGGCATTTTAAACAACTTCAGTGGAATGTACACAATGTATAAACCATAGCAACATAGCAGAGAGAAGAATGCAATGACCCTTGTTTGTGTGCTGCTGTGATTGGCTAGTTACGTTCTAGCTAAGCCTGATCGGTTGTTTTGGTTCAGACCGCCAAATTAAATTACAATAAAATAATACCAGCTTTAAAAGACATTCTCAAAGGTTTTGCTACAACCTGAACTCATACCAAGTAATAACCACACTTGAGATGATCTACGACTTTCATAATTGATTAACCATCGATTTCTTTGTGATATTGATCCCCAAATGGGGAATTTCTCCTTTTCTTGCCCCTTCCACAGGTCAGGCTGAGCAACAGAATAGCACCAGCTAGCTGGACGGGATTTAGAGTCTTGCTCAAGCCAGGACACTTCAGCAGGACAAATGCTTTTACTTCTACTGGATGGACCTAATGCAACAGATATCTATTGATAAATGTTTATGTTACAAAACCTGAATCTCAAGCTAGATCCATGTCTCTGTCCTCCTCTCTGACATTTGTTTGCTACACAACAGCATTTGTGTGTGTATCCCTTTAAGACCGCAAAACGTGGTTCGCGGTCTTAAAGGGATACGCACACAAATGAGGGATATACACACAAATGCTGCATCAGGTATCAATGGGTTACACACAGCAACTGTAACTCAACATGTTGGCCTGAAAGCAGCAGAGCTCATTTAAAACACACACAGGCAAACAACACTCACCGTGCGAGGATTCCTTGGTTTCCTCACAGCAGCCTCGGTCATTAAGCCCTCTCGAGAAGTGCCCTCCTTAGTAGCGTCCCTACGGTCCTTCACAGGCTCCTCAGAAGCTCCTTCATTTGGACCTTTTGCACCACCTCCTGTAGCCGTGCCCCCTTCCCCTGCTCCATCTACACCCGGCATGTCATGGACAGCCTTTCTGGGTGTGTCCAGGGGTCCTTCCTCAGCCACTTCTGACCCTAGAGAGCTTGTGGAAGTAGAACGTGTCCCATTAATGACCACATGCTTCCTCTTTGGCTCTGACTGGGCAGAGGCTTTGGCCTCTGGCGTCTGGCTGGTTTTGAGGTTGCTGGGGTTGAGGTTTCGGCTCCGGATGGGTTTCAGCACCGCGCCTGTTTTGGCCGGACCTCCTGAAAACCTTTGCCTTTTGCCCCCATCCCCGCTCTGGACCTCCTCCTTCCGAGGAACAGCCCTCTTCCCATTGGCTGGAGCAGATGTTTTCTGCAGAGTAGAAGAGAGGTTCAGTAATTACAGCTACTATACATATAAGTACATTAAAGATGTGTACTAACAGAGCACAGTACCTGGCTGGATGTTTTAGGTGTGGAAGGGGTGGACCTTGATGCAGTTGTAGCCTTGATGTTCTTTAGGTCCTGCTTGGGAACTCTCTTTGCCTCCAGACTGGACGCTTTGGTTGTTGATGGTTTGGTTGTTGTGGAGGCCACTGTCTTGGTAACAGCTGAATTAGCAGTGGTTGGCTTGGTTTTTGCTGCTCTTGATGGTTGACTGGTCTGGCATCTTGCTACTTCCCGAGGAGGAGATTTCAACTCCAACTCCTTGGCATCTGAACCTGGATCAGTGGAGGAGGAAGTAGATGATATCTGTGTGGTTTCGCCGATGTCTTCAGAAGCGTGAGGCTCCGTCATATTTTGGATGGTATGGTCGGTGATAACATCATTATTTACCACTGCATGTGGTTCTTGGCCTTCAGTAGGTGGATCCACGAGACGGGCCACCTCAGGCCCTTCCAACCCGAGTGTCGGCACCTCGTCATTGGGTATACTCGCTGGTTCAGCCCCCTCTCTCTGGAGCTCCATCGTGTGGAAAGGTCCACCAGGGCTCTGCCTCCCATCTAGCCCAAGACAGAAGTCCGGCAGCGGGTCGGCAGCACTAATCTCGGTGTGTTTCGTGATGAAGGTGGTGGTAGCACCAGGAGAGGTCGCATCAAAGCCACCCGGGATCGAGAGGCTTTCGCTGGGCTGACTGGTTGAGCTCGTCAGGGTCATGCTGGTTCTCCGCAGAGTCACGTCCGAGCTCACTGACAGAAACGGCGCTTCGTCTTCATCATCGTCGTCGTCGTCAGCAGGGATTTCCGTTGCATCCGAGTCAGAAGCTGAGGAACCGTCCCTTCTCCCAACGCTGCTTCCACTGCTCAGGTCATGGTTATTGCCACGGCGGCTACTGCTGTTTGTGGTCAGGGAAATGGCCAGCGTCAGGTTGTCCTCATCATTCCAGGTGTCTTGGTGGTATTCTCCGCTGTTGGCATCCAGATACACCGACACAGAGTTGTCGTTGGATTCTGACAGCTCTGTTGCCTTTTCCATCTTTCCCACCAAGGCCTCGTCGTCATTGTCATCCTCTTTCTTTCGTTCTTCTGGCAGCCACTTTGAAATTGCTACGTCTGTCATTTTGTCGGTTGTGGTCATCACTGTCGTTATCACGGTGACCTCAAACATGTCGTAATCCAGCGGGCTGTCGGTTCGGCCGCCACTGAGGCTGCTCAGACTCCGCAGTGAATCCGGAGACGACTCGCCTAGACAGGAGGAGGAAGAGGAGGAGGAGGAGGAGGAAACTGGGAAAGCATTCCCATTCTGGTCTCCAGCGCTGTGGAGAGGGAGCCTCATGGTGGACTCGCTCTTCCCCCCGACAGGGAAGCTCTTGCTGGGCTGGGAAACACTCATCTCTGGGTGAGGAAGACGGAGCTGCTCCTGGAAAACTCCTCGAAAACAATGATGTAACTCTATTCTAATATAATACAGTTTTTTTTACTTATACTGATTATCCAAAGTTAGTTTTCTGCATCTCAGATAAACTCATTTGTGCAATGTTCTAGCTCTCTGGGACATTCAATATAACGCCCTGATTGTTCCTAATACAAATCCATCCCTGTCTGCCGGTTGTATGTGGTTTCAATATTTCTATGCCTTTCTATCCATGTTTAGATGACAGCTATGTCATAGAGCTGCTGTCCATCCTGTCATTGAACAAGTATGTTTCAGTATTTCCTAAAGGTAGTCAGGGTAGTTGCGTCCTTCAGCGAGTGCAGAAGTGCTCAGGATAGTACGTGCTGATACTGCAAGGCTCCTTCAACTGGTCCTTGTATCTTCCATGAAGAGCAGAAGCCACATTTTCAGGACTCCACCGTTGAAAACATCTGCAAAAACAGCAAGAAGGAAAACAAGTTTCAATTCCTATGTTTAATGAAACACCCAACTTAACAGTGTCAATCAATGGGTTGATGTACAGGGCATACTGTATATACTCATATTTAGTGACCCATCGTTAAGTAAGCCCTAACACCTATAAAACACATAAGTGTATACATTCTTATACATACTATGTATAATACATACTTAATCATACTACTACTACTACTACTAATAATAATACGGTAATAATAATAATAATAATAATAGTAATAATAAATGCATAATCAATACTTTTCCATACTTTCCACCCATACAGTCTACTGCGTGTAAAAATTAGTCAGCTGCAATGTATATACAGCAGCACAATTGTTTATATTCTATTTTATTGTTTTAGTGTTTTTATTGCTTATTTTATATTATATTCTATTTCTCTGATGACCTTTGCTGCAGAAACAATCCAGTTTGCCCATGAAGATCAGTAAAGCCTTGTGCTATAATATGGTTCTATGGTACAAGAGTCAAGAGATGCTGCCCCCTGCAGGAGAAAATGAAGCGTTTCAATTTAGTGCATCACTGACCGGGGGCTACAGGGATGAGCACTTTAGACACCAAAAACACAAACGAGGACAAACTCTTTGAGGTGTGTTGGATTTGAATATCCGTGGAAACCCCTAGTGAAATGATGATAGTGAAGAGCAGACACATCAAGTGTAGCGTGCAGACCATGACTATGGTTTTTAATCAGGGGTTTTTAGTGCAAATCTTTCCCTCTGGGGTGTGTGTGTGTGTGTGTGTGTGTGTGCGTGCGTGTGTGTGTGTGTGCGTGCGTGCGTGCGTGCGTGTGTGTGTGTGTGTGTGTGTGTGTGTGTGTGTGTGTGAGAGAATGTGGGTCAGGGAGAAGACAGGGAGAGGGGGGCGCTATATAAAGGAGATGGGATCCAGGACAGTGCTCTGATTCCATTATCCTATAATGACTACAGGGCCCCTGGGCAATACAAGCAGAGCGCTGCCTGGCACTTCCAGGTAGACGGAGAGGAGGAGGCACAGACTCAAAGCACACACTACAAGATTCAAGATACAAGATTCAAGATTCAAAAACATTATTGTCTGTCACAACGCAACATAGGTTTTTCCTTTGACCATGTTCAGGTGCATGTTACAAACATTAAAAGCACACAGACACATATAATAAAAACCAAAACTGACAAAAGCAGTGTTAAGATGTTGAAAGTACAGTGCCCATTTAAAAGACAATACTAGAGGCGGGTCTAAGTGCAGTAGTTAAAAAGTAGGTACTACTAAAGTACTACTAAAAAGGTACTACTAAACACTAAATTAACAACAACAAACAAAACGAATAATATCCCCCATCTTGCATTCTTGATCTAATTAATGCATTCGCACAGCATCTTCTTTTCAACTTTCCTCTCTTTTGCAGATGATTGGAAATGTAAAAAAAAAAAAAAAAAAAAAAAAAAGTCAGTTAAACCAGAAACACAGACAGCAGCAGCAGCAAACAGTGACTGGGAGAGATGTGCACCGCCACCTACATAACATTTACATTCAATTTATGTTGGACATATAGCAGAGTTTCTAGCAGAAGTTGTCCCTGGCCTGTTAGGAAGGGCTCTGTGATGGTCAATCCTCCTACTTGTTTGTATGTGTTTTACTGCTCTCTATGGGTGATTAAAGAAAAGAGCAGCACCTACAGTAGACTCTCAAACGTCAACAGAAAATCCAAAAGGAAGGTGGCAGGTGACAGCCAGGTGACAGGTGAGGTGACAGCCAGGTGACAGGTGCACTTCTCTGGGAAGTGGCAGTGTAGAAACACCAGAGTAATAAGCACTGGGCAACAAAAGAGGGAGACTAAATAGAAACCCCATATCCCCCCAAACGTCCCGACAGGCCCTCTGGCTACCTAATCAATTGTTACAGGATAATCACCGGTAGGCCGAGTCAACGACCCTCACAATTTCGGAGTGATTGTTTTTGTCCAGTAAACTAACTCAACTTGTTTAGCAGTTGCTTCTCATCCAGGTGATCCACACAGCAAAAAAGAAGTGTTTCCTCACTTTTACCAAGGGGTGTCCAGGTAGTGCAGTGGTAGAGTGCCTGCCTACCAAAACGAGGGTTGCAGGTTCGCGTCCCCGTGCCATACAGGCACAATTGACCGTGTCTGCGGGTGGGAAGCCGGTCGGTGCACTGGAGTCGGTTGGAGGGCACCTGTTTGGGGGGGGGGAGGAACTGGGGAGGAATAGTGTGATCCTCCCACGTGCTACGTCCTGCCAGTGAAACTCCACGCTATCAGGTGAAAAGAAGCATGTATTGGAGGAAGCATGTGCTCGTCTACAACTCTCCCCAGATCGGCAGAGGGGGTGGAGCAAGGGGGAATTGGCCAAGTATAATTAGGGAGAAAATGGGTGGGAAATCTGAAAAAAAAGGAAATAATAATAATAAATAATTTGTGCGTGTGAAAGTTGGCAGGGGACTGTAGAGCAGAGCGTGAATTCATAGCCGTGACTGTCATGCCATTGTTCTGTGCCTCTGTCTACATGTTAAGTTCATCACTACTTGTCTTGTGCCGTGTCATGACTGGTCCACAACAGAAGTACTTCCTTAACCCATTGATACCTGATGCAGCATTTGTGTGTGTATCCCTTTAAGACCGCGACTTCGCGGTCTTAAAGGGATACACACACAAATGAGGGATATACACACAAATGCTGCATCAGGTATCAATGGGTTAAAAAGCAAATTGAGGCAGAAAGGTCCAAATTCCTCGACAAGATTCCCCTCACATTTGACTTGCAGTATATCTGCAGGTTTCAAAATGCCAAATTTAACACTTTGACCCATTAATGCAACCTGCAACTGAATTTAAGACAAATCTGAATGTCAAAATACAGAAAAAATGTGGACAAAGAGCATAATTCTGCTTCAGCATAGCTTATGCGAATTTTGTTGAAACTTGTTTACTAGTGAAGCCTGGCCTCTAATAACTGTATTTGAGACAATTTAATACTTTTAATGCCCCATATTTAGACTTATTCAGATTTTTCAATGACCTACAGATGCCATGTAGTGTAATACAGTTTAACCTTTGACCTACCAAACCAACCATACAGGTAAAGAGCTCATTTCATGATTGGTGAACTCTCACCCTGCCAGAGTACACACTGTCATTTGTACACAGCATATAAATGATTAACTACCGCTAACTTATTCACAGTATCTTTGACAGACAGTATCGATGACAGACAGTATAGATATCCAGTGTTTCCCCTAGAAAAAATGTCAGGTCTGGAGGGATTGGCATCCCAAGTATCATCATACTATTATGGGATGCGATGCGAACTGTTGTATTATGGGATGTGTGTTTCCCAGGCATCGACGATTTGGCATCTTCTATCACTGTCAACACTGTCAACAACAGTATTGTTGTATTGTAATAATATGCCATAAAGGTTTATTGAAATTTTGGGGAGAGCAGGGAAAAAAAATATATATATATATATATATTTTTGCAATTTGTTTTCTGGCCTGGCGGGGGCGCCGTTGGCCTGGTGGACCCGCCAGGCCTGTAGAATGGTACGGGAAACACTCATAGACAGTATAGAACAGGCTAGAGGGAGAGGGATATAGTTAAATTTGATCCATACAGTATCTCTCCAAAATTCTCTGTGTTCTCTCCATTTGCTTAAAGTTACACACCCCCTCGATCCCCCAATGACTTCATATGGCTCCAGGCGGGGGGGGGGGGGGGGGGTACGTTTAGTTCGACAGCTTGCCTCTCTTGGCGGGTGGAGCGGATCATGATGGAACTCTACTTTGCGTGGCTCTGATTTCAAACCAGGGAATGGTTAGGAGGATAAACAGTCACATCTACTCTGAGGAGCGGAGCAGGGAAACCGTGCGCTCCGCTGACTCTCAGCTCGTCGCTCAGCGCTGTTACGTAAGCAGCTTGCGCGCGTGAAGATGATGGAGTGGCCGTGGCCTGGAGAGCCTGACGACAACAGTTTGAACATGTGAAGCTCTCTGCTTTCTCTCTCTCACACTTCTAAGCCTTTCTCTCGCTGCTCCTTACAATCTCCACCGTGCCTCTCTGCTTAACACCAACTTTCCACTCTGCAATCAGTACCGCTTCCTTTCCCCCACTGACCAATCAGTACCGCTTCCTTTCCCCCACTGACCAATCAGTACCACTTCCTTTCCCTCACTGACCAATCAGTACTGCTTCCTTTCCCCCACTGACGAATCAGTACCGCTTCCTTTCCCCCACTGACCAATCAGTACTGCTTCCTTTCCCCCACTGACCAATCAGTACCACTTCCTTTCCCCCACTGACCAATCAGTACCACTTCCTTTCCCCCACTGACCAATCAGTACCGCTTCCTTCCCCCACTGACCAATCAGTACTGCTTCCTTTCGCCCACTGACCAATCAGTACAGCTTCCTTTCCCCCACTGACCAATCAGTACCGCTTCCTTTCCCCCACTGACCAATCAGTACCGCTTCCTTTCCCCCACTGACCAATCAGTACCACTTCCTTTCCCCCACTGACCAATCAGTACCGCTTCCTTTCCCCCACTGACCAATCAGTACTGCTTCCTTTCCCCCACTGACCAATCGGTACCGCTTCCCCCCACTGACCAATCAGTACTGCTTCCTTTCCCCCACTGACCAATCAGTACCGCTTCCTTTCCCCCACTGACCAATCAGTACCGCTTCCTTTCCCCCACTGACCAATCAGTACCGCTTCCTTTCCCCCACTGACCAATCAGTAACTCTTACTGACCAATCAGTACTGCTTCCTTTCCCCCACTGACCAATCAGTACCACTTCCTTTCCCCCACTGACCAATCAGTACCGCTTCCTTTCCCCCACTGACCAATCAGTACCACTTCCTTTCCCCCACTGACCAATCAGTACCGCTTCCTTTCCCCCACTGACCAATCAGTACCGCTTCCTTTCCCCCACTGACCAATCAGTACCGCTTCCTTTCCCCCACTGACCTTGAACGACCAGGGCCTTTCAGTTTTCCAACTTTTAAACCCCTTCCTCCACCTCCCCCCTCTCTCTCTCTCTCTCTCTCTCCCTCTCTCTCTCTCTCTGTCTCTCTCTCTCTCTCTCTCCCTCTCTCTCTCTCTCTGTCTCTTCTATACTGCTGTTTTTCAAAGCCTGTGATTTATTCTGGAGGAATCATTTCAAGTCATTCACAAGGTCTGCCAAAACCCTTAGAATATATTACTGGCTTCCACCGCTGCTCTGCTCCTATTTTATTACATTGACTTACCCACAGTTATAAAAATAAAGCTTTTACAATCACCGTCCTTTGCTGTGGCTTATCTGCAGTTCAAGACAAGTCCTGTAGTATCACTCACTATCCTAATATCCTCTCTAATCTTAATATGTCCATATCAGAATGGAAAAATCATATTCTCAGTGTTTTCTCAGCCAAGTGCAGACTGCAGGACTACCTCTCTCACTACATAGCTTTGAGCTATTCCTTCTCTCTCCTCTTCCAGATCTACTAGCAGACTTGTCTCTCTGTGGCTGCTTGTCTCCTCCTCCCTCAGTGTCTCTCCTCTTCCATATCTAGCAGACTTGTCTCTCTCTGGCTGCTTGTCTCCTCCTCCCTCAGTGTATCTCTCTCTCTTGCATATCTAGCAGACTTGTGTCTCTCTGACTGCTTGTCTCCTCCTCCCTCAGTGTCTCTCTCTTCCATATCTAGCAGACTTGTCTCTCTCTGGCTGCTTGTCTCCTCCCTCAGTGTTGTCAGTGTGAATGCATTACCACGGCCAAAGGAATGAGCCTCAGGGATGCATCGAAGAGGGCTAATAGCTGCCTATCTCTGCATGTGCTTGAAAGATGGAGAGAAACTCTGATAAAGTGATGCCAGAATAAACTCTGTGTGTGTGTGTGTGTGTGTGTGTGCGCGCGTGCGTGTGTGTGCGTGCGTGCGTGTGTGTGTGTGTGTGTGTGTGGTAAGGCAATAATCCGCCTCACTCTATCCCGTGCCAGCTACAGCTGACTGCACTCGAAGCCACTTCTGATGAATAACAGTCACCTCCATTGTGTTCAACTGATCATTATGCGATGTTCAGATAGACTGGAGGTTCAGTGCAATATGGTTGGACCTACAGCAGAGATGTTCAGATAGACTGGAGGTTCAGTGCAATATGGTTGGACCTACAGCAGAGATGTTCAGATAGACTGGAGGTTCAGTCCAATATGGTTGGACCTACAGCAGAGATGTTCAGATAGACTGGAGGTTCAGTCCAATATGGTTGGACCTACAGCAGAGAGGTTCAGATAGACTGGAGGTTCAGTCCAATATGGTTGGACCTACAGCAGAGAGGTTCAGATAGACTGGAGGTTCAGTCCAATATGGTTGGACCTACAGCAGAGATGTTCAGATAGACTGGAGGTTCAGTGCAATATGGTTGGACCTACAGCAGAGATGTTCAGATAGACTGGAGGTTCAGTCCAATATGGTTGGACCTACAGCAGAGATGTTCAGATAGACTGGGGGTTCAGTCCAATATGGTTGGACCTACAGCAGAGATGTTCAGATAGACTGGAGGTTCAGTCCAATATGGTTGGACCTACAGCAGAGATGTTCAGATAGACTGGAGGTTCAGTCCAATATGGTTGGACCTACAGCAGAGATGTTCAGATAGACTGGAGGTTCAGTCCAATATGGTTGGACCTACAGCAGAGATGTTCAGATAGACTGGAGGTTCAGTGCAATATGGTTGGACCTACAGCAGAGGTGAAAGCACAAATCAAAAAGTTCAAAACATTTCAGATGATTATAGGCTGTGGGGCCAAAGCCACAGTAGACTGGTATTATTAACCCAGTGTAAATCTGTCACAGCCAGTGTTGGGAGTCGTTACTCAAAAAAGTAATATATTACACATTACACATTACTTTAAAAAAAGTAATGCTTTATACTTTACTTAACTACTCCCTGGAGCAAGTAATTTGTTACACTACTCGTTACATAAATTTTGTGTTAGTCCTCAACATCGCCTGTGATGTAAGGTTTTTGTGGATTTTGGAAGTCCCTGGAAACCAAAATCCACAAAAACCTTCTAACTATTAAATTTAGGGTCTTATGTGAGTGATTGTGTGCCTCAGAAAAGAGAGAGAATTACTTTCAACCCTAAACCCCAAAAATCGACACTTTTCTACAAGGTCTGGATTTCCATTTCCTCTTTGAAGAGAGCGGAGCGCGCGGTGCTAAAATGCATGATCTTATCACGTCATAAGATTTAATCGAATCACACACATCACATACTCATGACTTTTGCCATGACTGTCAAACCTAAATTTATATACTTTGCGACGTTCATCATCGTTCAAATTTGGCTGGTGGCTTATTAACATAGGTTCCTGTGATGTGATGAACTCAAAATGCTAAATAATAAAAAGATATTTCTGGTTTCCAGGGACTTTATACCTTACGCTACATATTCTCACCTATCAGCACAAATCCCTATCCTAAAGATCTTTGTTTCTGAGAGACGGTGAACTTTGACAGTAGGCCTACAAAAGAATAAACATGAACATTGGAGGACTCCACATGAGACGCCAGCATTTATTATTCTCCCTGGGTCCATATACAGCGTCAGGAGTTCCGCCATCAACACAACGCAACACAACACTTCCCTTGCATGCCTTCAAAATAAAAGGCACACAGTGTTCTGTACTGCATATTTTGTCCAGAAAATAACATAAATAACTTGCAACCTTGAACCTTTACTATGACTGGCTGGTTCTCTTGACTTGTGCTGGCAACCTGTGTGTTATATGGACAAATGTCACACACCTGTTTCAACTGGCTAAATTATTTGTGAATGAACCCGTTGTATTACTACTGTGTGTGGAGGAATCCAGGCTCTGTTAACCAGCTAACAGCTCAGCAGCAGAAGACTGCAAGCTCACCTTACTCTGATATAAACACTTGGCAAGCCTCTCTGCTGCATCACATTACAGCCACACACACACACACACACACACACACACACACACACACACACACACACACACACACACACACACACACACACACACACAGCCCGCAGTCGTGACAGGGCTGCAAATGCAATGCAGTGTTTAGAGTCGACAGGAGAAGTTAGATGTTCATTTTCACACACACACACACACTCGCAAAGATAGTTGCCATAGAAATATACAGACTGCTTAGTCATCCCTCTATCTAGACTCTAGATTCTAGAGGGATGGGAGGATGAGTGAGTGAGTGTGTGTGTGTGTGTGTGTATGTGTGTGTGTGTGTGTGTGTGTGTGTGTGTGTGTGTGTGTGTCTGTTTGAGCAAGTTTATAACTAGCTTGTATCATTTTGTCATCACGATTTTGCAACCACGGCAAAGGTGTGTTTGAATGTGTACACGTGTGTGTGTGTGTGTGGGGGGGGGAAATGCCATATCATATCGCATCGTTATCGATATATGTTAGGTCAAGAATATCGTTATCGCAGAAATACCCTGAAATATTGTGAGATTATTTTATGGCCATATCGCCCACCGCTTCAAAAAATCTGAAACGGGCGGCCGGGTAGTGTAGCAGTAGATTCCCTGCCTACCAACACAAGGGTTGCAGGTTCGCATCCACGTGTTACCTCCGGCTTGGTCGGGTGTCCATACAGGCACGATTGACTGGTGTCTGCGGGTGGGAAGCCGGATTGGGGTATGCGTCCTGGTCGCTACACTAGCGCCTCCTCTGGTCGGTCGGGGCGCCTGGTCGGGGTGGAAGGGAACTGGTGGGGAATAGCGTGATCCTCCCACGTGCTACGTCCTACCAGTGAAGCTCCCCCCTGTCAGGTGAAAAGAAGCCGCTGGCAACTGTGCATGTGTCGGGAGGAAGCATGGTGCTAGTCTACGGCTCTCCCCAGATTGGCAGAGGGTGGAGCAGCGACCAGGGCAGGGAAATCAGGTGGGAAAAAATGAAACAAATATGAAATGTTAAGGCTGAATATGATATGCTCAAGTGTAGAGTTATTTTAAAAACACCTGGAAATATTTAAAATCGCTGCTCATACAAGGCCCATCTCTCTCTCCCTGTGTGACCTGGCAGAGGCATGGCTGCTTTGTAAACTGCTGTGATCCTGTTTACACCGACTCAAACTCCCCCCGGGAACATCTCAGCTTCATCAACCCCCCCCCCCCCCCTCCCGGGAACAGGCTCCACTGCTCAGCTTCATCACTAACGGTTATGTCATCGTTAAGCCATCACTTTTTCACAATTAGCAATACTGTCCATGGGACCTGATGTAACCCTGCCTGCTATCTAGGCTGAGTGCAGTGGTGTCATGTTGGGTTATGGAAAAAGTACTGGATTCCTACTCTGCTCTCAAAGCTAGTAAGGCTGTGTGTCCACCTACTCTGCTCTCAAAGCCAGTAAGGCTGTGTGTCCACCTACTCCACTCTCAGAGCCAGTAAGGCCAACCCGATCTCCAAAAAAATTGTAAAATAGCAACGTTTGTGGACAAACGTTGCTATTTTACAATTTCGGCTAAGAAATTGTAAAATGGTAACGTATGTGTCTACAGCGGTGGGCGTGGTTTGGGCGTGGTTTACGGAGATTTTCTGTTTCTAACCCCTCCCCCTACTCTAATCCTAACCCTAAAATCTCAGAACGTTACTATTTTACAATTTTCGAGCCGAAATTGTAAAATAGCAACGTTGGTCCAAAACGTTGGTATTATACAATTTTCTGTGAGACTGTGTTGGTAAGGCTGTATGTCCACCTACTCCTCTGTCAAAGCTAGTAAGGATGTGTGTCCACCTACTCCTCTCTCAAAGCTAGTAAGGCTGTGTGTCCACCTACTCCGCTCTCAGAGCTAGTAAGGCTGTGTGTCCACCTACTCCTCTCTCAAAGCTAGTAAGGCTGTGTGTCCACCTACTCTGCTCTCAAAGCCAGTAAGGCTGTGTGTCCACCTACTCCGCTCTCAAAGCTATTAAGGCTGTGTGTCCACCTACTCCACTCTCAAAGCTAGTAAGGCTGTGTGTCCACCTACTCCTCTCTCAAAGCTAGTAAGGCTGTGTGTCCACCTACTCTGCTCTCAAAGCTAGTAAGGCTGTGTGTCCACCTACTCCTCTCTCAAAGCTAGTAAGGCTGTGTGTCCACCTACTCCTCTCTCAAAGCCAGTAAGGCTGTGTGTCCACCTACTCCTCTCTCAAAGCCAGTAAGGCTGTGTGTCCACCTACTCCTCTCTCAAAGCCAGTAAGGCTGTGTGTCCACCTACTCCTCTCTCAAAGCCAGTAAGGCTGTGTGTCCACCTACTCCTCTCTCAAAGCCAGTAAGGCTGTGTGTCCACCTACTCCTCTCTCAAAGCCAGTAAGGCTGTGTGTCCACCTACTCCTCTCTCAAAGCCAGTAAGGCTGTGTGTCCACCTACTCCTCTCTCAAAGCCAGTAAGGCTGTGTGTCCACCTACTCCTCTCTCAAAGCCAGTAAGGCTGTGTGTCCACCTACTCCTCTCTCAAAGCCAGTAAGGCTGTGTGTCCACCTACTCCTCTCTCAAAGCCAGTAAGGCTGTGTGTCCACCTACTCTGCTCTCAAAGCCAGTAAAGCTGTGTGTCCATATAGCTTCTTTTTCTCAGCTCCAGCGCCCTTTCCTCATTAAAAGGAGCAACATGCAGAAAAGGTGTCCGCACCAGAAAAGCGCTTTTTCCAGCCGTCCGATGGAGAAATAGGACGTTGAAGGCTAATCATTGGATTGACGTTACTGTTCCAGCGATCATAAAGGCAGTATGGTTCATTATACCAGATGTGTATTGTAAAAAAAAAAGAAATCCCCTGCCATCTGGTAAGACTTGCTTGTTCTACAACACTGTTAGTAACGTTACTGCTAGAAGTGCTAACGTTACGTTAACCAGGCAGTCACGGCTCTATTTCTCCTCACAAAAAGCACCGCAGGCGCTATGTGGACACACGCCCTCATTTTCCAATGTAGATTTGAAAATGTCGGTTAATTTGAAAACGTTGCACAGTCTCCAGTTATTTTTAAACATTAATAAAACCACTTACTTGGTGAAGGTTAGGCAACTAAAACAACGTGTTTATTGGCTAGGGTTATGGTTTGGGTGAAATAAGAAAAACTTTTAAATGTGACTCACGATGAAAAAGTAGACATTGTAAATGCTGGGGATCGAACACAGCTCTCTCCGGTGAGAAAGGCTAGCGTTTACACCCTCCATCCACCCAGACCACAAATCCCTCACTGGTCATCGTGTGTTTATTTCAATAGCAGACTCTGTTCTGTAGAAAGTTGATATACACACGTAGCTAGAAAGGCTGATATGAAACATATTTTGGTTCACAAATGTTGACATTCTACATATCTGTGGTTTGCAGAAACATAAACTGCCAACATTTTATTCAGACGAGCAGGCTGCTAGTACAATATGCCAATGAGAGCTTTGCTAATCTTAAAGTCATATTTGCTCTTGGCTAATGTAGTCCAGTTATTTGTCATATGGATTTAAGATTAAAAGTGATTGCCTCCAGTATGGATCTTCATTGGCCTCCATGTTAGACCGCATTCAACCAGGACAACTGCAAATCCACCAACTTTTCAGCACAGCGAGACAATACTCCAACTGTACGTCCACTGTGACGGGACTCTGCTACATATTGTATGCAATCATCTCAGCCCAGCATCTGGAAGCCATCTACCTACCTACCACCTTCAGCACAGAGCAGGGCTAAGAAGACTATAGAGGACTGGTGTCTGCTTGAGTCTTCAGTTCACTGTGGAATCTCATCAGAATACAAATCACTGTGTTGTTGTACTAAATATGATGAACGTAGAAGACTTTGTCCTGGACACCGTGACCTCACAGGGCACAGTGTGACATCACAGGACACAGTGTGACATCATAGGACACAGTGTGACATCACAGGGCTGCACAAACTGCAACACATGACACGTGAGGAGAGCAGGACCAGACCTCACACAGTGCAAGTCATACAATTGGCAGAACACTGAACACTTAAAAACCAGATATGACTCTGAGTGAGCTCACAAGCCACACAAAAAAACACACACATTTACATGACATCAACACAATGCTCTAATATACACACTAGCTATTCATTCTAATGGAACTTTGCTATGCTCTTATATACACACTAGCTATTCATTATAATCGAACTTAGCTATGCACAATCATCTCAAGCTGGAGATGATCTACTAGCTATGACACATAAGTTAATGTTAAATGATTGACTTGCAGATTATCAGTGCCAGCCAGAGATCTCAAAGTGTGCGGACAATTTGCGTTCCAATAAACCTGCTATACCCTATGTGTGTGTGTGTGTGTGTGTGTGTGTGTGTGTGTGTGTGTGTGACACACACACACACACACACACACACATACAGAAGTGTTGCCACAGCGTTAACTTACTCTGTTGTGTCCTTCTTCTTCTCTGCTGACAAAAGATGTATCCAGCCCCCTCACACACACTCTTAGCATTGCCCGCTTTGGACTGCCATGCACTTGGCTGTCTCTCTCTCTCTCTACACACATACGTAGACCCCCGCTCGCTGTGCTGTGCCAAGACGTTGGCGTGTGTCGTCTCTCATCCCATCACTGCTGTGTGTGTGTGTGTGTGCAGCGAGGGAAGACGCAGGCTGTGACGATGGTCGAGAGAGGGAGGGAGGAGACAGAGAGAGAGGGAGAGTTAGAGAGAGAGGGAGAGTTAGAGAGAGAGACAGGGGGAGAGGAGAGAGAGAGGGGAGAGTTAGAGAGAGAGACAGGGGAAGAGGAGAGAGAGAGGGGAGAGTTAGAGAGAGAGAGAGAGAGAGGGGGGGGGGGAGGGAGATACACCTCCCTTTTTGGTTCTGAAACACGAGCGGCTCGGTACTGCAGTAACAAGAACCAGTGTGTGTCTGAGTCCAGGCAACGACTATGGTAAGAGGGAAAACACATTCCTCTTAACACACACACATCCTCAGAACACACATCCTCAGAACACACACACACACACACACACACACACACACACACACACACACACACACACACACACACACACTTCAAGGTCTAGTGTAGGAGGGCATACTTGCTCGTGTCTGTGTTTACACAGAGCTTGTGTGTGTGTGTGTGTGTGTGTGTGTGTGTGTGTGTGTGTGTGTGTGTGTGTGTGTGTGTGTGTGTGTGTGTGTCTGTGTGTCTGTGTGTGTGTGTGTGTGTCTGTCAGGTAACCTTACCCTGGTCAGGGTCCACACCCCACCCACCCCATCCACCCCCTCAAAAAGTAGGAGGAGCCAGGCCTGTCAGATCAAACTGGGATTGGCTGTTGCTAAGCAGCACCCCCCCTTCCAGCTGTTATTGGTTGCAGGAGTGTGAGGGAGAAGGGGAGAAAGAGGTTTTGGACAGAAAAAAAGACAGAGAAGTAAAGAAAGAAAGAAAGCCCATGTGATCTGATGGAGAGGACAGAGGGAAGGCTGGATAGGGACTGGGGGGGGGGGGGAGAAAGGAGAGAGTGAAAAAGAGAGAGAGAAAGGGTAGAACTAAGAGACAGAATAGCCAATAAAGAGGTTGATCTAAGTGAGACTACAGAAAGTTGGTCATGTGGCTTCTGAGCCTGATCCAGGCACCAGACTGCTAAGTGTGTTCTGATCTGCTAGTAGGTCCCCTTCCAAGTGCACTGCACAGAGCCATGTTAAGTCTCTCTCACACACACACACACACACACACACACACACACACACACACACACACACACACACACACACACACACACACACACACACACACACACGTCGTATTCATCCCCTGACTTTAACCTAAAACAAAGTCCTGAAGTTGCTCTCAAACTAGTTAGGAGTAAAAAGTATGTAGAGCAGAGGTCTCAAACTCATGGCCCCCGGGCCAGACACGGCCCCTAAAACGATTTCATATGGCCCGCCACTTGATATCAAGTTATAGTGAAATCAGGCCCGTACCTCCACTCGTTGTAAAACACAGAGCACGCTCCCGAGTCTTGGCCCCTGACAAGACTGGACACTCAGCGGCCCCCAGGTAATTTGAGTTTGAGACCCCTGATGTAAGTCAAGTCAAGTCAAATTTTATTTATATAGCACCTTTCATACACAAAGGCAATTCAAGGTGCTTTGTATGTAGAGTTATAAGGGAAGGTTAGCAGATTCAGAGATGTCGATCTACAAAGAGATTTATGACACCAGCATAAATTACAACAGCCGACAATAACGTTTGAGTGAATCGACCTCTGACCTATGGAATGTGACACTATCAACAGCATGGCTCCATTTCTTAATAACTTCATGGCTTTTTTTGTTTTCCCAAATGCGTAATACACAATACATTAGAGAGAGAGAATCAGTGTACTTTAAGGTACTGTGTCTCTCACTGAATCAGTACTTTAGGGTACTTTAATCGATTGATCGATTAGTCGATCGACAGAAAATTAATCGACAACTATTTTGATAATCGATTAATCGTTTTGAGTACAATTTTAAGAGAAAAGGTCTCTTTACTCCTGTATGACAGTAAACTGATATTATCTTTGAGTTGTGGACAAAACAAGACATTTTCTGACATTTTATAGACCAAACAACTAAGCGATTAATCGAGAAAATAATCAACAGATTAATCAATTATGAAAATAATCATTAGTGGCAGCCCTTCTTCAGGGTACTGTGTCTCTCACTGAATCAGTGCTGATCAAAATACAAAACCCTACTGTTTTAAAAGCTCTGTGTCATCCGAAATGAAGCCATCTTTCCATGCTGGTAACGTGCAGGCCCTCCTGCACAAGTCCAGACTGAGCTCGACCTCTCAAATTCACCTCAATAATTCAGGGGCCGTATCCACAAACATTGTGAGAGTCCCCTCAGAGAGCTCTGATCTGAGTCCTAGCTTATGGGAGTGATATAGGGAAGTTCTCGGAGAAACTCTGAGCAAGCAATGGATAAGAACTTCTTCTTGGAGGTGTGGTCCACCCCGTTGCTAGTTGTGATGCTCTCTTTTAGACACTAGAAGGAGAGCTCCGCACATCTCTTTTTCGGGCAGGTGCGTCGGACAGGAACAGATTGTCCATAAATTGTAAAAAGGGAGTCCCACACACAGTCCAAACTTGCAAATAAGAATTTATTTTGTGACGTTTCGGTCACCGACCATTTTCAAAGCAAAAAAAGGCCGGTGACCGAAACTTCACAAAATAAATTTATTTTATAACTTATTTGCAAGTTTGGAAGGTGTGCGGGACTCCCTTTTTACTCTTTTAGACACTGCCATTGGTTGATAAAATCAATATATGCCTCTTTTTGTCGTCTAGATGGAACACAAGGCTTGAAGGCATCACACAACATAAAACACAATTCACTCTATATTAACGTGTGGTATTGCTTATCAAAAATTGAATAAAAATATAACTAATTTCAAAGAGGTGGGTAAACTGCATGACCCTCCACTATGCCCCTGCTTGTATGGTCCTCCTCACAGGTTGACAGTTAATTATAGTTTCTAATTTGATGTTAACAGTTGGTGAAATAGCTCAAAACTCAGTAGTATTTAATTTATAGACTATATTGGCATTGGATTTTTTAGTAGAGTATAATTGCAGATGATGTGGACATGTGTCCCATCAGTGACCAGACTATACAGAGAAGACTTGCTGTATCCCTCTAGCTGCTGTTTTGTTGGCGCGCGGTGCGACCGGCCAGTGGGAACAGGTTGCATCACATCGAGTCTGTGAACAAGCTGTGATTGTTAGTGTGATTCTTCCACTGTGTGGTGGCATCAACCTCACTGCGCTCTTTGCCTGGTGCTAAATATCTGATGATGACGATGACGATGACAATGACGACGATGATGATAGCATCAATGCATCTCGTGTCTTTCAGCAATTTTCTCCTCACTCTCCTTAAGAAACTAAGCTCCTAAAAGTCCTCCTCTCTACTCTTAACACTTTTCCACCTTAGGAGCTCTCAGGTCCCAAGTCCCATTCTATGCTATTTTTAGCTGTTTAAAACATCTCACATCTCACGGGTCTTTAAAACAAGGTTATGAATTATGTTGCAAAAAAATTAAAATCCAGCCTCTGTGGGACTTCTCTATGTGCTCTGTCTCTCCCCTCGTTAACTATGCAGTGTTTTGAGGGGGCGGGGCCTTTGTGTTGTTGTGATGTCACAAAGTTACACGAGTCAAAATGTCGCGTTTGGGGGCATTTTTTCCTGACATGGCTGCTGTGGATTTATGTGGGGACCATGACACCTCCATAATGTTTCTATAGCATGCCAACGTCCTTTATGATCCAAGAGGCAAGGGGAATCAAATCATGCTTTACACTCAATTTAACACGCAAAAAACTGCCTTTTTTAGATCGGAATTTCCTTCATTTTCAGAATTTTCTTCAAACTAATTTTCCACTCTCACATTTTTATACATCTAGGCCTGGTTTCTCACAAGGATCAAAGTACAAAGGACTCATGCACTAAACACTCTGTCCCCGTTTCATGTTCTAATTGAGGCTGCCAGGAGAATTGAAAGTTGAAAGTTGTTTATTCAGCAATTTTACAGGTTGGTAAAAACAAATGAATATAGCAACACTGAACTATTTTGCTGTAACATTAAAATCAAATAAGCTAAAAGAATAAAATGGGACATTCTCTAGGC
>NC_139646.1:24993840-25031340 GCF_964638095.1 Poromitra crassiceps
CAGCATGTTTTTGGTTCAGAAACGTGATATTATGTATCTGTGGATTGCAGAAACGTATCAATGCGGACATTTCGTTCTGGTGACAAGGCTGCTGTGTCTATGTGTATGTCTTTACTACTACTTTTAACAAGAAAGAAGAGAGCAATCTATATAATATGCAGGCCCGGCTCCAGACCCAAATTACAGAGGGGGCCTGCCCCTAGCTTGGGGGGCCAAGGTACCCAACCCCAAAGAATGGGGTCCCCCCCCCACCCAATGCTGTAGTGGTAAAACAAATGTGGGTAAACTATACTTTTGAGGCAGCTTTCTCACGCGGCACCGGCAGTGTTATAACGGCGGATAAACTATAAGCTTCCGTGACCGATATACAAGACAAAATGTGAGACTGAGAGTAGAACAACTTAAAGGAACACTCCGCCCATTTTCAACCAGCTTTGTATCATTAGAACATCAGTAGTATATCAGAAAACTGTAAACTGTTTTGAAGTCTGTCATTTAATTTGACAGCTATTGAGTGTTAAAGTGCTAACTCAAATTAATAACTCATTAACTCAAATCAACTCTCAATAACTGTCAAACTAGATGAATGATGAATATCAGGCCCGGCCCAACGCCGGGCCTGATAATATGCCTTTGAGAGAGTGACTTTGCACATCTCTGCACGTGTGTGTGTGTGTGTGTGTGTGTGTGTGTGTGTGTGTGTGTGTGTGTGTGTTTGCAGCGTGCGTGCAGCGTGTGTGTGTGTGTGTGTGTGTGTGTGCGCGTGCCTGCATGTGTGTTTGCAGCATGCGTGCAGCATGCGCGTGTGTGTGTGTGTGTGTTTGTGTGTGTGTGTGTGTATGCAGGCATGCAAGTGTTATGATATGTGACCATGCGTCCTTGGCTATACACAGAGCAAATTAAATAAAGTGCCCGGTCATCAATAATTCCACCAAGGAAAATTCAAGTGGCCAGTAGAGGCCAGTAGAGAGCAACTGGTCTGGAATGGTTCATTAGCATAGCAGCACATTTGCTCCTCTCTGGTTTAAAGTGTGCCAATAACTCAACTCAGCATGCCGAAGCGCTTGTTATTCTAGCTAGCTGACTTGTTCTACCAGTGAGAGGAGATAGTTTTATCTCTCTGGAAACTCCACCAGCCACTAAAATTAGATGCTCTAATCAACTCCTGCCTGTGACAGAACACAAGGGAAGTGTGAAGGAAAAGCTGTGTGAGTGTGTGTGTGTGTGTGTGTGTGTGTGTGTGTGTGTGTGTGTGTTGTGTGTGTGTGTGTGTGTGTGGTGTGTCTGTTGTTTGTCTGCTATCCGCTATCTGTGCACAAACGTCACCCCCCACCCCCTCAGTGTTTAGTACACATGGGCAAAATGCGGCCCCTCGGCCATCTCAATCCGGCCCCCAAGGTCCTCAAAGAAGAACAAAACAACCCCCAAATACTCAATAAAAGGCAGAATTATGTTAATAAATCTCATCTGCTACAGCCATTGGATTTGTATCACTATTATATTGGGAGATTAACAAGAAATTGCCAAAAACAGCGGGAGAGAGGGTTAAAAAGAATGAGACTCCCGCGAAAATGAGTGTCCAATGTGTGGCCCTTCGCTTACTTGATGTAAGTCAGTATGGCCCTCTGGAGAAAAAAAAATCACACCCCTGGTTTAGTATATTGTGCAAACTTCAAAGCATCTTTGAGTTCTTGAAAAGCGCTATACAAGTTAAAATTATTATTATTATTATTATTATTACAGTAGTATTATTATATTATTATTATTATTGTATGAAGTATCCAGAATACTGTGCTGAGATGGAACTGAAGAGTCAGTGGGACAAGTGGAAGAGATGCTGTATGGTTGGTACTGTGACGTAGAGCTGCAATGATTCGTCAATTAATCCATTAGTCAATCGACAGAAAATCAATTGCCAACTATTTTTTTAATAATCGATTAATCATTTAGACTCATTTTTAAGTTAAAATAATAATAGAATTCTCTCATTCCAGCTTCTTAATGTGAATATTTCCTGGTTGCTTTCGTCTTCTATTATAGTAAACTGATTCTCTTTAGGTTGTGGACTGTTGGTCAGGACAAAACATGACATTTGAGGATGTCATCTTGGGCTTTGGGGGAAAAGTGAGCAACATTTTGTGACGTTTTATAGAGCAAACGACTAATCGCTCGAGAAAATAATCAACAGATGAATCAATAATGAAAACAATGGTTACTAGTTGCAGCCCTACTGTGACCAGTAGGGAGATAAATAGTAGCCTGTTATTACACCTCCAAGAGTTAGGGGGCACTCTGCACTGCAGGCACAGTGTCCTGGGATGAGCTTTAGGTCAGAGGTGATAAAAGCTTTCCTGTGTCTTAGCTCATTTGGCAAGCTCGGTAGGAAGGAGTAGTACTAGCTGAATGAACCTGGACCCAGTAGACTTTTGTTTTCTGTAAATAAATCTACTTTAACGCTAGTATATTGGACTTTTTTAAGGGTAACTGACACTCCTCATCACAGACCCCAACATCTAAAGTGAGTCAAAGGTGACAGGGTAGATGGGTCAAAGGTGACAGGGTAGATGGGTCAAAGGTGACAGGGTAGATGGGTCAAAGGTGACAGGGTAGATAGATAGATGGGTCAGTTGGCTAGAATCGGTCTCACCCAGAGAGAGACATCCTAAATGGACTGCATTTATATAGCGCTTTTATCCAAAGTGCTTTACAGTCAGTAGGTACATTCACCCATTCACACACCGATGGCGGCAGGTTACCACGGAGGGTGCTGGCACACCAACGGGAGCAATGTGGGGTTCAGTGTCTTGCCCAAGGACACTTTGACATGCAGACTGGAGGAGCCGGGAATCGAACCACCGACCTCTTTTATCCAAAGCGATTAGTGGACGACCCGATCTATCTCCTGAGCTACAGCCGCCCTACACTGGTGCTGAGCACTGTGCTCGCTCAAATACACGGCCACAAACCCAAGAGAAACCACACTGTTGGCGGTAAAGTGATGCCTGCAGCTGCAGGGAATACATTCCAGCCAGTGTGTGTGTGTGTGTGTGTGTGTGTGTGTGTGCGCGCGCGCGTGTCAAGTTCAATTATTTATCTGCTCAACCACACAGTCACACAAGCACCAACGCGTACGTGTGTATTATGCAAACACACACACACACACACACACACACACACACACACACACACACACACACACACACACACACACACACACACACACACACACTCCCTTATGTGTTGTGCACATGTACACACACACACACACACACACAGGACCACCTACAGTAATAATGGGACCCCCCTAGTGGCCAGTGATTAGGCCTGACCATTACCACCGACCTGCTTATGGATGGAGGAAGGAAACCAAGGCTAATGGCGTCTATATGATGTGTGAGGGAGGACGACTGCATCTTCTAGTTAAACTTTTGAAAAGCAACTTCACTGGCAGAGGCTCTTGAACTTCTGTCAGGGGAAGTGAAAAATCCTAATTTGTTCTTTCTAGGAGTTTTAAAACTTTTAAATAGTTTGGACACTTAGTTTGAAATCTTATGAAGTCAACTTGCATACAATTATATTTTTCTCCACCAAGTCTTGAATGCAGGTATGAGATGATGACTTTTAAAGAAACATTTGACTTAAAAATAGCTAAGAAAGAAAATAAAGAAAATATATAAAAATATATCAAAAGGTTATGCCAGGAAGCTAATAAATATACTGTATAAAGTCCACATCTGTAGTGAGTCGCAAACATGTTTTTGAGGACAGGAGACAAACTCAGAAGACGTTTTCTCAGTTACACCTCACACACACACACAGACACAGGTACTTTGTCCTTTGTAGGACAGAAAGATTCCTGTGAGATATACTGCAATGACTGGTGTGAGCCATCCTGATTCAACTGAATGACTGGTGTGAGCCATCCTGATTCAACTGAACTGTTTAGTGATGATTGTTGTGGTTATTATAATTACACGTTGAAATGCTGTGTGTGTGGAGGTTTAGGGGCTGGGTTAGACAAGTCAATAGCAGCAGAGAGAGAGGTGCCGTTCTGTTAATGCCTCCTTTATGGATAATACCTCCATCAATCACAACAGGTTACTATGTAATCACAGGACAAGCCTGGGCAGAGGAGGGACTAGATTAGAAGAACAACCACACACACACACATTCATACGCAAATGCACACAAAAATGCACATCGTGCAGACGTGCACCTGACATGCACAAAGCCATAACATGCATGCACAGCTACATTGAGTGCACAATCACACGCTTGAAGAAAGGCGTGGTTGGGTTAGGAGACTGCAGTCACTTGGCACTTGGTGAATTCGCAGCTTTCCTGTGGACCGAAGCCAGCGCTCTGAGTGGGAGATGATCAGGCCACATAACACTTTGCATGTTCAAACACACTAGATCCTCATGTTGATGAGGTTTGGTTTAGAATAGATGATCAAAGCAAGGATTTAAAACGGGTCAATTGCAGAATGACACTGCTGGTTTAATTTGGAGCATTTTATGCATTCTAAAATGGGTCTGCTATGATACAAGCCGAACCATTTTCTGGTACTATACACAGAACCATTTTTGTTAAGAGTGTAATGGAGAAACACGGGCTACTTGCTTTCGGTTCACTCAGCAACCCCATGAAGCTGCTCTCTGTCTATGCTGTGCTAGGCTCTGCTCTCTGTCTATGCTGTGCTAGGCTCATGCTGTGCTAGGCTCATGCTCTCTGTCTATGCTGTGCTAGGCTCATGCTGTGCAGTAAAGCTAATGAATTGGTTTTACTTGGTATTGGCTGGTGCTTAAAGGGGCAATACGTAATTTATGACTTGAGAACCTCTATATCGGTGAACAAAGTAATCGCAATGCATCTCTCTGGCACAGCGCACGGTACTGGTAGCCCACAAATAAGTCCGATTTTCTCAATAGAGGCTAGATGTTTTGAGCGCCACCTGGTGAAGTAATCATGACGTTACGGGTTTTGATCAACAACCCCAGCAGATATATTATGCGTATTTTGTGCTATGGGGGGCAAAGCCTTGCAGTTAATGCAGACTATAAAGTATGTGGCTCAGGCAAACTAAGGCCATGTTCAGACTAGGAGGCCAAATCTGATTTGTGAACTTTTCTATTAATGATTGTATCCAGATTGGTTTTATGAGTCTGGACGCTCCAAATCTGATTTGTGTCACTTGTCCCAAACAACCACATATGGAGGTAGTTTCCAATCTACTTTCGACTGATGTGACTTCAGTGTGGACGCGCTGATCAATCACCCAAATCAGATTTGAGAGTGTCTTTTGCAGGGGGCGGGGACTTGAAGAGCAGAGAGCAGACATGCAAACACTGCCAGAAACATTGTATGTTGGCTCATTGTATCTGGACACACAGATCCGACTTGAACACTTGCCCAAATCAGATTTGTGGCAGTGCGGACACACTCCCAAATCAGATTTGTGGCAGTGTGGACACAGTCCCAAATCAGATTTGGGAAACCAATCAAGATAATGATGATTCATGACTTTAGCAGCAAATCGGAGTTGCCTGTAAAGTGAACATGGCCTAATACTGGCAGTGAGAAAGTGGTGCTGGTGCATCCTCACATCACACACACTCAGTGCTCTATGCCAGGCCGCAACGCATTTGGTACCAGGCCGCGAGCCCGGTCCAAAAAAAAAAAAAAAGGTTTTACAAACATAAAACTTTAAACTATGTTTCAACTACCACACAGCCTATAATATTATAGCCTATGTTTTTTTTTAATCTACTGGTCCGCGGCACAAAAAAGGTTGGGAACCCCTGCTCTATGCCAAGGAGAAGCACCCAGTGCTCTATGCCAAGGAGAAGCAGCCAGTCCTTATTTAACATCACACACACACTCAGTGCTCTCTGAAGCAGCCAGTCCTTATTTAACTCTCTACCGAATGATTTAAAGAGTTGTAGGGGTATTCTCCAGTTTAAAAAAATGTATAGGAAAAGAATAATTAACCAATATGAAGTATCTGGATGATTTTCTTATTTTGTTTGTTTTCATGTGACATGATTGTGTCAGTCACAAGATTGCTAATTATTAATTAGAATTTTGTTTCTCCGAGGCCATGATGTAGCGTCTATTTCAAATGACTGCTTGTCAAAATAGGCAGACCATCTATGTTTTTTTTTTTTTTTACTAATTTTTTGAGAAAGGGGCGGGTATAATAAGTTTTCTTCATCCTGCTCCTTTCTGGCCAAACCTGTAACCTGTTAACAAGATATATGGTATGTATGTTTCTTGTACTGTGTTTGGTCAGAACAAATAAAAATGAAATGAAATGAAATGAAACATCACACACACTCAGTGCTCTCTGAAGCAGCCAGTCCTTATTTAACATCACACACACTCAGTGCTCTCTGAAGCAGCCAGTCCTTATTTAACATCACACACACACACACTCAGTGCTCTCTGAAGCAGCCAGTCCTTATTTAACATCACACACACACTCAGTGCCCTCTGAAGCAGCCAGTCCTTATTTAACATCACACACACTCAGTGCTCTCTGAAGCAGCCAGTCCTTATTTAACATCACACACACTCAGTGCTCTCTGAAGCAGCCAGTCCTTATTTAACATCACACACACACAGTGCTCTCTGAAGCAGCCAGTCCTTATTTAACATCACACACACACAGTGCTCTCTGAAGCAGCCAGTCCTTATTTAACATCACACACACTCAGTGCCCTCTGAAGCAGCCAGTCCTTATTTAACATCACACACACTCAGTGCTCTCTGAAGCAGCCAGTCCTTATTTAACATCACACACACTCAGTGCTCTCTGAAGCAGCCAGTCCTTATTTAACATCACACACACACAGTGCTCTCTGAAGCAGCCAGTCCTTATTTAACATCACACACACACTCAGTGCCCTCTGAAGCAGCCAGTCCTTATTTAACATCACACACACTCAGTGCTCTCTGAAGCAGCCAGTTCTTATTTAACATCACACACACTCAGTGCTCTCTGAAGCAGCCAGTTCTTATTTAACATCACATACACTCAGTGCCCTCTGAAGCAGCCAGTCCTTATTTAACATCACACACACACTCAGTGCTCTCTGAAGCAGCCAGTTCTTATTTAACATCACACACACTCAGTGCCCTCTGAAGCAGCCAGTCCTTATTTAACATCACACACACACACACTCAGTGCTCTCTGAAGCAGCCAGTCCTTATTTAACATCACACACACACTCAGTGCTCTCTGAAGCAGCCAGTTCTTATTTAACATCACACACACTCAGTGCTCTCTGAAGCAGCCAGTTCTTATTTAACATCACACACACTCAGTGCTCTCTGAAGCAGCCAGTCCTTATTTAACATCACACACACTCAGTGCTCTCTGAAGCAGCCAGTCCTTATGTAGGAGCTATGATTGTGTGTTATTACTGTATGATGAATTGTTGGTCACATACGGGGATTTGAGTCACCTGTCACTCACTGTCACATACGGGGATTTGGGTGACGTGGTTTTGGCGGCACGGTTCGTAGTAAAATCAGCTGTTTTACCTCCTTGCTTTGGTTTTGTGAATGGAGAGAGGGTGAGAGGGGGAAGTCTCACTTTTGTTGACCGCTGAACGCTATCGTTTACATTGCCTAGATCGCTGTTTTTGGATGCAATTCATGGATGTTTCACGCTGTATGTTCACCTGCAATAAATCAGCAAAACGTAAACTTGCTTTGGATCAGTGATTTTCCGTACTCGACAGCCAGCGCGTCGGACCAGGCCAGTCCCCCTATTAGCCTCTCGGTGACTAATTTTGGACTTTGATAGTCGCCTATATTTGTCAACAAAAAACGGACGGAACAAGTTCGCTTTGGATGCTGAGCCGCTCTGAACCCACACATTGCACCGCTCTGAACCCACACATTGCACCGCTGCTCTCCCTCCCCCCCCCCCCCGAGAGCGGCCTGTCGGACAACATCGCGCATTCTAAACTGCGGTATGTAACCTGTTTTGTCCTACTGTTGTTGAAGTGGCTTGTTTGAAACAGTTTGAGATGGTTACTGCTGAGTGGAAATTTGGCGTTGTTGTATCGGCTTGTATGGATTGCCGTTGCAGGGGTTGATGCTGTGTTTGGGAGCCTGGAGGGCTGTGCTTGTGTGGTTTCATTCAGTAGGCCTACTGGATTTGAATAGGCTATAGGCCTGCCCTACTGCTGTGGGTGTTGGCTTGGCTTTGCATTGGACTCTCATTGTGATCATTTTTTTGTGCGCTCAAAATGAGTGGATCAAAGATTGGTGCTGCTGTGGACAAACCCGAAATGGAAAAGAGAAAAATAATTCTCACTGAAAAGGGACTGGCAGGCAAAATTGAGTCCAGCCAGAAGGAGCGTAAAAGGAAAGTGGACAAAATAAAAGGTGTGATTTCGTCTCTCAAAGAGCTCATGAATGACAATGAAAATCTGTCAAAGGTTAAATCACAGCTTGATGTCTTGATGCAATTGTCTGAAGATGCCAATGCACTGCATATGTCTCTGATGCTTTTAATTCCACCTGATGAACAAGAGAAACAAATTGAATGGTTCACAAGCATCAATAAGCACACACATGGATGTATTGAGGATGTGAAAATATGGCTCACAGAAGCCAGCAGACTTTCAAGTCGACCTCTACCAGAGCTAACCGATAAAGAACAGCCCCATCAGGGAGAAAGTGGAACTCAAGCTTCAGAGGAACAAAGTGGACTTCATCAAGAGGAAATAAAAAATGGAACAGGGCCTCAATTACACCAAAAGCCTCAACATGATGATCAGGATGAAATAAGGCCATGGGACAGCATATCTCAACGAAGCAGCAAAAAACACAGTAGATCAAATATTTCCACCACTTCATCAGCACGTCTCAGAGCTGAGGCTGAAGTGGCTGCTTTACTTGCTCGTCAAAAAATGCTCAAAGATAAGCATGCTCTTGAGGAAGAGGAGCAGCAAATAAGAAAGCGGAAAGAACAACTCCAGCTGGAAGAAGACATCGCTGCATCGCTGGCAAAAGTGAATGTCTTAAGAGCAGCTGGTTCATCTGTACGGAGTGCTGCTTCTCGAGGATTGGACGGCATGGAGTCTTATTTCAGAAAAAATGAAAAAGGTGTTGATAATCTTAACATCGATGCAGAGACTTTTGTGCCACAGACACAACAGGATGGAAGAGGACAACTGGCTGGAAATACAGATCCACATTTTGGAGGCACAAGGCCAAAACAAATGAATGTGGACTATGCCACACATCTCCACCAGAGGGCTCCAGCGCTCATAAAAATACAGAGCACACTTCCAAGCATCACAGCGCCTCTAGTGTCTCATGGCAGAGATGCACACACGCCTCTTTCCATGAATAGCACCAGTGATCAGAACCACATCATGTCTCTAATGGAAAAACAAAACGAAATCACCACAATGCTGGTGCAACAACAATGTCTTTCATCACTCCCTAAGAGAGACATCCAAATATTTGATGGTGATCCTCTGCAATATAATACTTTCATACAGTCATTTGAACAGCTTGTAGAGGGAAGGACTGACAATGTCGGAGATTGCCTGCATTTCCTCATACAGTACACCAGGGGGCAGCCTAGAGAGCTCATCAAAAGCTGTCAACACATGACTGATGGCACTGGATATGCAGCAGCAAAGGCTTTACTCAAGGAACACTTTGGAAACGAGCATATGATAGCATCTGCCTACATGGATCAAATATTCTCATGGCCATCAATCAAGTCAGAAGATGGAAAGGCTTTACAGGCATACGGTCTATTCTTGCGTGGATGTTGCAATGCCATGAAGGAAGTGTATAATCTGTGCGACCTGAATACACCTGCCAATATGCTCACCGTGATTAAAAGGTTACCCTACAAGCTGAGGGACAAGTGGCGAACAGTGGCATGTGACATCCAGGAGAAGCATCGCCGAAGAGCAATGTTTGCTGATATCGTGACGTTCATTGAACGTCAAGTAAAAATTGCAATGGACCCAGTATTTGGAAACATACAAGATGCTCCAATGCTGGTTGCAGTCAAAGAAGGCCTCAGAATGAAACCTTCACCTCGCTCCAAGGCTAAAGGAAGTAGTTTTGCCACTACTGTCACTGCAGTTGAGAGGAGGGCCCAACCAGAAAACAATGAAAAGGATAGACACAAATCTGAGAAGACTTGCCTGTACTGCAATAGGGCTGGACACATGCTGGAGTCATGCACTCTATTGGAGAGGAGAGCACACAGCGAGAAGATGGATTTCTTGAAAAAGAACGGAGTTTGTTTTGGATGCTTGTGCACAGGGCACATTAGCAAAGAATGCAGAAAACGTCTTTCTTGCAAGACATGTGGCTCAAGACACCCCAGTATGCTTCACATCCACTATAAAGAAAAGGCAGCCGAAGTGGATAAAGGCAGGACCAACTCAGACAGGGCAGCAGACAGTGCCGTGGTTGCGGTTCAAACCAGTGGTCTCACTGGGGCCGGTGAACAAGATTGCAAGCTTGCCATCGTACCAGTGAAGATAAAATCAAGTAAAGGTCAAAGGGCAGTGGAAACCTATGCCTTTTTGGACCCAGGGAGTTCAGCATCCTTCTGCACAATGGGTCTGATGGATAAGCTGAGTCTCTCTGGGAGAAGAACAAAGATTCTGTTGCGCACCATGGGCCAAGAGAAAGTTGTCGACAGTTGTGTTGTGTCCCATTTGGAAGTGACTGGGCTGGGCAGTGACTGGTACTGTGAAATGCCAGACATATTTACACAACGTAGGATGCCTGTTAATAGGAGCAGCATCCCACGACAACAAGACCTGAAAAAATGGCCTCATTTGAAACATGTATACCTGCCAGAGATAGACGCAGATGTGGAGCTTTTGATAGGCATGAACGTGCCCAGAGCTTTGGAGCCGCTGGAGGTTATCCGGAGTGTGGATGGAGGGCCATACGCCATCAAAACAATGCTTGGTTGGACAGTAAATGGACCACTTGGTGAAGGCAGTGATAGTCTCATGCATCAATCTGCAGTTTCCATCAACAGAATCTCTGCTGTTACACTTGACGAGCTCTGGAAACAACAGTTCAAGACAGACTTCCCGGAAAACAGTCAGGATGAATTGCCAGCACTGTCAAGGGAGGACTGTAAGTTCCTGGAAATGGCCGACAAAACTGCACAACTTGTTGGTGGCCATTACAGCATTGCTTTGCCTCTGAAGAACAGAAAAATGAGCATGCCTAACAACCGAAAAATTGCAGAGCAACGTACTCTCAACCTGAAGAGGAGGTTTAGCAGGGATCCATCATTCCACAAGGACTACACTGCTTTTATGAACAACCTTGTATCCAGTGGATATGCAGAGAGAGTGCCAGCCACAGATCTGGAGCGCAGTGATGGACTGGTTTGGTATATCCCGCATCATGGGGTATACCATCCCAAGAAAAGAAAAATACGGGTTGTCTTCGATTGTGGAGCAACATTTCAAGGTGCATCACTCAACGCACATCTCCTGCAAGGCCCTGACCTAACTAGCACGTTGATTGGAGTCCTCACCCGGTTCAGGAAGGAGCCCATTGTTTTGATGTCTGACATTGAGGCTATGTTTCACCAGGTCCGAGTGCCAGAAGAGGATGCAGACCTGTTGCGCTTTCTCTGGTGGCCCGGGGGAGACTTCAGTCAGCATATGGAAGAGTACAGAATGGTTGTCCATTTGTTTGGGGCAACCTCATCTCCAAGTTGCGCTAATTTTGCTCTCCGGAAGTGCGCCGAAGATAACAAAGAGCTCTTCAGCCAGCAGGTGTTTGAGACCATCATGCACAGCTTTTATGTGGACGACTGTCTTGCTTCAGTAACCTCTGAACAGGAAGCCATATCCCTCTATGAGGACTTGGGAACCATCTGTGCCTTGGGAGGCTTTCGTCTAACAAAATGGCTAAGCAACAGTCGCCGTGTGCTGGCAGCAATACCTGAGGAGGAGAGAGCAAAGGAGGTTAAAGACCTGGATCTGGACCATGGCATCCTACCCGTTGAGAGAGCACTGGGGGTGCGGTGGTGCGTCCAGTCTGACACGTTTAAGTTCAGCATAACCGTTCAAGACAGACCGTTGACCCGAAGAGGAATCCTTTCGACCGTCAGCTCTTTCTATGACCCTCTGGGAATTTTGGCTCCTGTGGTTTTCACAGCTAAAAAGATCCTACAAGACCTGTGCCGGAAAGGGTTAGGATGGGATGATGTCATACCACCAGACACAGCCCGGCAGTGGATAGACTGGGTGAAAGAGCTGCATCTGTTGGAGGGCTTCTGCATCAGACGATGTTTAAAACCCCTCAACTTTGGAGAAGCAAGCAGTGCCCAGTTGCATCATTTCGCCGATGCGAGTGAGGAAGGATATGGGACTGTCACCTACCTGCTGCTGCACAACGCCCGTTCTCATACACACAGCGCCTTCATAATGGGAAAATCCAGGGTGGCACCTTTAAAGCCTGTGACAATCCCACGTATGGAGCTGACAGCGGCTGTTGTAGCAGCTCGCATGGACAAACTTTGGAGGAAGGAGCTCAGACTACAGCTGCAAGACTCTGTTTTCTGGACAGACAGTACTTCTGTACTGAAATACATCAAGAATGAAACTTCAAGATTTCGTACCTTTGTAGCTAACCGAGTCACAGAGATTCTCAAGATGTCTGACCCATCTCAGTGGAGATTTGTGAGCACTGCACACAATCCAGCGGACCTTGCTTCCAGAGGCATGAGGGCGGAGCTGTTTAAAAAGAATGAATTGTGGATACCTGGTCCCTCATTTATCATGCAACCAGAGGAAAGTTGGCCCGTTAACCCAGACAATTTGCGGGAACTTCCACCTGGAGACCCTGAGGTCAAGATATCTGCTGCCATTGAGGTTTCTACAGCACCAGAGGAGGATGATGCTGTGACAGGCTTGATCAACCGCAGCTCATCTTGGACACGTCTCACAAGAGTGATGGGCTGGATCTTAAGGTTCAAAACATTGCTTTTGAATCTTAGGAAGAGGAAGGACGTCACAGAACGTCTTGCTCAGTCTGTGTCAGATGTAACTCAACAGAAAGATGCTCTCACTAAGGAGATGTATGATCTCGCCAAGCTCCGTTGTGGTTATCTCTCATTGGGAGAGATAAGAGAAGCAGAACTGCACCTAATAAGGTTCTGTCAAAGAAGAAGATTCTCTGAGGAGTTCTCGTGCCTCCAGAAGGGAGAGTATGTGAAAGGGAACAGCCACATATATAAGCTCAACCCGATATTGGAAGATGGTGTGTTGAGAGTTGGAGGACGGCTTAGTAGGGCTGCTATGCCAGAAGAGGCCAAACATCCTGCCATAATAGCCAAAGATCTTCATATCTCAGACCTCATTCTACGACACATTCATCAAGTCGTTGGCCATGGAGGTAGAAACCACATGTTGTCCAGGCTGCGCCAGCGCTACTGGATTCCTGGTGCTAGTGTTGCCATAAGGAAGATCTTGTCCAGATGTGTTGTTTGTCGTCGGCTGCAGGGAGCTCCAGGTCAACAGCAAATGGCAGACTTACCTGTTGACAGAGTTTCTGCAGAAGAACCTCCCTTCAGTCACGTTGGAGTGGACTATTTTGGGCCATTTGAGGTCAAGCGTGGGAGGATTCTCGTGAAGAGATATGGAGTCATCTTCACATGTTTGGCGATAAGAGCAGTACACATTGAAGTTGCTTCATCGTTGGACACTGACTCTTTCATTCATGCCTTGCGACGCTTCATCGCACGAAGAGGACAGGTCCAAGAGCTACGCTCCGACAATGGCACCAACTTTGTCGGCGCAGAGCGTGAGCTGAGACGAGCTGTGGAAGGATGGAACCTGGAGCAGATCAATGATGCTCTTTCATTGAAGGGGATCAAGTGGATCTTTAACCCTCCCACAGGATCACATCACGGAGGAGCATGGGAGAGGTTGATCCGTTCTGTCAGAAAAATTCTTAATTCCATTTTGGGGACTCAAAGTCTGGATGAGGAAGGATTCCACACAGTACTCTGCGAAGTGGAATCAATTCTGAACAGTAGACCGATCACCAAGGAATCAACAGATCCAAATGACTTGGAAGCATTGACACCTAATCACCTTCTGCTTCTCAGGACCAAGCCATGTTTACCACCTGGTCTGTTTCAGAAGGAGGACATTTATGCACGCCGGAGATGGAAGCAAGTCCAATACATGTCCGATCTGTTTTGGAAAAGGTGGACTAAGGAGTACCTGCCACAACTACAGGAACGACAGAAATGGACAAAGGTCAAGCGCAATTTCATCCCCGGGGACATAGTGCTCATAGTTGATGATACTGCACCCCGAAATTCATGGATCATTGGGCGGATCACCGAAGCAGTTCCAGACAGGAGAGGACTTGTGCGACAAGTCAGGATTAAGACCCCGACCAGCTGTATATGTAGGCCTGTAACCAAGGTCTGCCTTCTTCAGGAGTCAGCGGGGTCATGAAGGCTGTACTGGAGTATATGACTTTGGACTGACTGATTTGACTCTTTTGACTTGACTTGAGTGATGATCACTCCCAATAGGATAAGTGCTTGTAACCTCTGTCCTAGACCAAGCTTGACTTGAGAAGATTGGATCGAAACGGACAATATACGAAACGGACAATATGCGTTACGGACTATGGACACGTTGCGTTAAAAAAAATCGTAAAAAAAAAAAGGAAGACTCCATTGTACCATGTATATTTGTAATGTTATTTCTTTGTTTATTCTCCTGCATTTCATTTGTTATTCTTCTACATGTTTAATGAATTTGTAATTATTACTGTGTAGCCTATAGTAACTGTAATAATTAGGGGCCGGAATGTAGGAGCTATGATTGTGTGTTATTACTGTATGATGAATTGTTGGTCACATACGGGGATTTGAGTCACCTGTCACTCACTGTCACATACGGGGATTTGGGTGACGTGGTTTTGGCGGCACGGTTCGTAGTAAAATCAGCTGTTTTACCTCCTTGCTTTGGTTTTGTGAATGGAGAGAGGGTGAGAGGGGGAAGTCTCACTTTTGTTGACCGCTGAACGCTATCGTTTACATTGCCTAGATCGCTGTTTTTGGATGCAATTCATGGATGTTTCACGCTGTATGTTCACCTGCAATAAATCAGCAAAACGTAAACTTGCTTTGGATCAGTGATTTTCCGTACTCGACAGCCAGCGCGTCGGACCAGGCCAGTCCCCCTATTAGCCTCTCGGTGACTAATTTTGGACTTTGATAGTCGCCTATACCTTATTTAACATCACACACACACACAGTGCTCTCTGAAGCAGCCAGTCCTTATTTAACATCACACACACTCAGTGCTCTCTGAAGCAGCCAGTCCTTATTTAACATCACACACACACACACTCAGTGCTCTCTGAAGCAGCCAGTCCTTATTTAACATCACACACACACTCAGTGCTCTCTGAAGCAGCCAGTTCTTATTTAACATCACACACACTCAGTGCTCTCTGAAGCAGCCAGTTCTTATTTAACATCACACACACTCAGTGCTCTCTGAAGCAGCCAGTCCTTATTTAACATCACACACACTCAGTGCTCTCTGAAGCAGCCAGTCCTTATTTAACATCACACACACACACAGTGCTCTCTGAAGCAGCCAGTCCTTATTTAACATCACACACACACACTCAGTGCTCTCTGAAGCAGCCAGTCCTTATTTAACATCACACACACACACACTCAGTGCTCTCTGAAGCAGCCAGTTCTTATTTAACATCACATACACTCAGTGCTCTCTGAAGCAGCCAGTTCTTATTTAACATCACACACACTCAGTGCTCTCTGAAGCAGCCAGTCCTTATTTAACATCACACACACTCAGTGCTCTCTGAAGCAGCCAGTCCTTATTTAACATCACACACACTCAGTGCTCTCTGAAGCAGCCAGTCCTTATTTAACATCACACACACTCAGTGCTCTCTGAAGCAGCCAGTCCTTATTTAACATCACACACACACAGTGCTCTCTGAAGCAGCCAGTCCTTATTTAACATCACACACACTCAGTGCTCTCTGAAGCAGCCAGTCCTTATTTAACATCACACACACTCAGTGCTCTCTGAAGCAGCCAGTCCTTATTTAACATCACACACACTCAGTGCTCTCTGAAGCAGCCAGTCCTTATTTAACATCACACACACACAGTGCTCTCTGAAGCAGCCAGTCCTTATTTAACATCACACACACACACTCAGTGCTCTCTGAAGCAGCCAGTCCTTATTTAACATCACACACACTCAGTGCTCTCTGAAGCAGCCAGTCCTTATTTAACATCACACACACACACTCAGTGCTCTCTGAAGCAGCCAGTCCTTATTTAACATCACACACACACACTCAGTGCTCTCTGAAGCAGCCAGTCCTTATTTAACATCACACACACACACTCAGTGCTCTCTGAAGCAGCCAGTTCTTATTTAACATCACACACACTCAGTGCTCTCTGAAGCAGCCAGTCCTTATTTAACATCACACACACACACTCAGTGCTCTCTGAAGCAGCCAGTCCTTATTTAACATCACACACACTCAGTGCTCTCTGAAGCAGCCAGTCCTTATTTAACATCACACACACACACTCAGTGCTCTCTGAAGCAGCCAGTCCTTATTTAACATCACACACACACTCAGTGCTCTCTGAAGCAGCCAGTCCTTATTTAACATCACACACACTCAGTGCTCTCTGAAGCAGCCAGTCCTTATTTAACATCACACACACTCAGTGCTCTCTGAAGCAGCCAGTCCTTATTTAACATCACACACACTCAGTGCTCTCTGAAGCAGCCAGTCCTTATTTAACATCACACACACTCAGTGCTCTCTGAAGCAGCCAGTCCTTATTTAACATCACACACACTCAGTGCTCTCTGAAGCAGCCAGTCCTTATTTAACATCACACACACACTCAGTGCTCTCTGAAGCAGCCAGTCCTTATTTAACATCACACACACACACTCAGTGCTCTCTGAAGCAGCCAGTCCTTATTTAACATCACACACACTCAGTGCTCTCTGAAGCAGCCAGTCCTTATTTAACATCACACACACACAGTGCTCTCTGAAGCAGCCAGTCCTTATTTAACATCACACACACTCAGTGCTCTCTGAAGCAGCCAGTCCTTATTTAACATCACACACACACTCAGTGCTCTCTGAAGCAGCCAGTCCTTATTTAACATCACACACACTCAGTGCTCTCTGAAGCAGCCAGTCCTTATTTAACATCACACACACACTCAGTGCTCTCTGAAGCAGCCAGTCCTTATTTAACATCACACACACACACACACACACTCAGTGCTCTCTGAAGCAGCCAGTCCTTATTTAACATCACACACACTCAGTGCTCTCTGAAGCAGCCAGTCCTTATTTAACATCACACACACTCAGTGCTCTCTGAAGCAGCCAGTCCTTATTTAACATCACACACACTCAGTGCTCTCTGAAGCAGCCAGTCCTTATTTAACATCACACACACACTCAGTGCCCTCTGAAGCAGCCAGTCCTTATTTAACATCACACACACACACACTCAGTGCTCTCTGAAGCAGCCAGTCCTTATTTAACATCACACACACTCAGTGCTCTCTGAAGCAGCCAGTCCTTATTTAACATCACACACACACTCAGTGCTCTCTGAAGCAGCCAGTCCTTATTTAACATCACACACACTCAGTGCTCTCTGAAGCAGCCAGTCCTTATTTAACATCACACACACTCAGTGCTCTCTGAAGCAGCCAGTCCTTATTTAACATCACACACACACTCAGTGCTCTCTGAAGCAGCCAGTCCTTATTTAACATCACACACACTCAGTGCCCTCTGAAGCAGCCAGTCCTTATTTAACATCACACACACTCAGTGCTCTCTGAAGCAGCCAGTCCTTATTTAACATCACACACACACAGTGCTCTCTGAAGCAGCCAGTCCTTATTTAACATCACACACACTCAGTGCTCTCTGAAGCAGCCAGTCCTTATTTAACATCACACACACTCAGTGCTCTCTGAAGCAGCCAGTCCTTATTTAACATCACACACACTCAGTGCCCTCTGAAGCAGCCAGTCCTTATTTAACATCACACACACTCAGTGCTCTCTGAAGCAGCCAGTCCTTATTTAACATCACACACACTCAGTGCTCTCTGAAGCAGCCAGTCCTTATTTAACATCACACACACTCAGTGCTCTCTGAAGCAGCCAGTCCTTATTTAACATCACACACACTCAGTGCTCTCTGAAGCAGCCAGTCCTTATTTAACATCACACACACTCAGTGCTCTCTGAAGCAGCCAGTCCTTATTTAACATCACACACACTCAGTGCTCTCTGAAGCAGCCATTTCATCCTGGGCTGCAGCCAGGCAGGGCGATGCAGAGGACGTGCTCTTATGCAACACTGAGGATGCTGCAGCAGCACAAATGTCCATCACACACACACACACACACACACACACACACACACACACACACACACACACACACACACACACAGCTGTATCCCTGCACACTCAGCATCTTCACTGCTCTGGCGTAAAATACCTGTTACGGTACAGTAGATAGTTATGGTGGTGAGTGAGTTGAGAGTGCAATGTTGCCGTGGTAATATAATGATAGATTGTGAGGAAAGGACTTCAGTCTACACATCACAGTGGGGGGTCTGAAACACATTCAGTCTACACATCCCAGTGGGGGGGTCTGAAACACATTCAGTCTACACATCACAGTGGGGGGGTCTGAAACACATTCAGTCTACACATCACAGTGGGGGGTCTGAAACACATTCAGTCTACACATCACAGTGGGGGGGTCTGAAACACATTCAGTCTACACATCCCAGTGGGGGGTCTGAAACACATTCAGTCTACACATCCCAGTGGGGGGTCTGAAACACATTCAGTCTACACATCCCAGTGGGGGGGTCTGAAACACATTCAGTCTACACATCCCAGTGGGGGGTCTGAAACACATTCAGTCTACACATCCCAGTGGGGGGTCTGAAACACATTCAGTCTACACATCCCAGTGGGGGGTCTGAAACACATTCAGTCTACACATCCCAGTGGGGGGTCTGAAACACATTCAGTCTACACATCCCAGTGGGGGGTCTGAAACACATTCAGTCTACACATCACAGTGGGGGGTCTCTGAAACACATTCAGTCTACACATCACAGCGGGGGGTCTGAAACACATTCAGTCTACACATCACAGCGGGGGGGTCTGAAACACATTCAGTCTACACATCACAGTGGGGGGTCTCTGAAACACATTCAGTCTACACATCACAGTGGGGGGTCTGAAACACATTCAGTCTACACATCCCAGTGGGGGGTCTGAAACACATTCAGTCTACACATCACAGTGGGGGGTCTGAAACACATTCAGTCTACACATCACAGCGGGGGGTCTGAAACACATTCAGTCTACACATCACAGCGGGGGGTCTGAAACACATTCAGTCTACACATCACAGTGGGGGGTCTCTGAAACACATTCAGTCTACACATCACAGTGGGGGGCCTGAAACACATTCAGTCTACACATCACAGTGGGGGGGTCTGAAACACATTCAGTCTACACATCACAGTGGGGGGTCTGAAACACATTCAGTCTACACATCACAGTGGGGGGTCTGAAACACACTCAGTCTACACATCACAGTGGGGGGTCTGAAACACACTCAGTCTACACATCACAGTGGGGGGTCTGAAACACATTCAGTCTACACATCACAGCGGGGGGGTCTGAAACACATTCAGTCTACACATCACAGTGGGGGGTCTGAAACACATTCAGTCTACACATCACAGCGGGGGGTCTCTGAAACACATTCAGTCTACACATCACAGTGGGGGGTCTCTGAAACACATTCAGTCTACACATCACAGTGGGGGGTCTCTGAAACACACTCAGTCTACACATCACAGTGGGGGGGGGGTCTGAAACACATTCAGTCTACACATCACAGCGGGGGGTCTCTGAAACACATTCAGTCTACACATCACAGTGGGGGGTCTGAAACACATTCAGTCTACACATCCCAGTGGGGGGTCTGAAACACATTCAGTCTACACATCACAGTGGGGGTCTGCAACACATTCAGTCTACACATCACAGTGGGGGTCTGAAACACATTCAGTCTACACATCCCAGTGGGGGGTCTGAAACACATTCAGTCTACACATCACAGTGGGGGGTCTGAAACACATTCAGTCTACACATCACAGTGGGGGGTCTGAAACACATTCAGTCTACACATCACAGTGGGGGTCTGCAACACATTCAGTCTACACATCACAGTGGGGGGTCTCTGAAACACATTCAGTCTACACATCACAGTGGGGGGTCTGAAACACATTCAGTCTACACATCCCAGTGGGGGGTCTGAAACACATTCAGTCTACACATCACAGTGGGGGGTCTGAAACACATTCAGTCTACACATCACAGTGGGGGGTCTGAAACACATTCAGTCTACACATCACAGTGGGGGTCTGCAACACATTCAGTCTACACATCACAGTGGGGGTCTGAAACACATTCAGTCTACACATCACAGTGGGGGGTCTGAAACACATTCAGTCTACACATCACAGTGGGGGGTCTGCAACACATTCAGTCTACACATCACAGTGGGGGGTCTCTGAAACACATTCAGTCTACACATCACAGTGGGGTCTCTGAAACACATTCAGTCTACACATCACAGTGGAGGGTCTGAACTCTGAAACTTGTTGCATGTCTGGAAATAATTTCCCTGCCAAGGATTAAAAAGCCCAAACTATAATTGTAGATATTCACTGGTTGCAAACACTGCTGAAGGCTATGGAGCCTGGAATGGGGACTCATACATCTTCTCATGGCTCGTGCATAGAGAAATAATGACTAGCGAATTTACTCTGTGTGCGTGCATGCGCGCGCGCCCGTGCGTCTCTCTCTCCCACACGCACGCACGCACGCACGCACACACACACACACACACACACACACACACACACACACACACACACACACACACACACACACACACACACACACACACACACACAATTTTTGTGTCTCAAAGGCAGGGTAAACACAGGTGTAACCCAAACATTAATGATGCTTTCCATTTCAACTTCCATTCGATAGGTGTCCCAGTGCCGGGGCCCTCAACCCATCAACCAACCAACATACTAGGCTAACATTACTACGACGCATGTTGCTGGTATGAACAGTGAACCATGCAAGTTTACATCGCAGTCACTATGCATTCACAAAATGCACACTAGCGTATCGCAGGCTACTCAATTGAAAAGTTATAACGTCGTAGACCAAACTCTTACCATCGTCCAGTAGCCTCCCGTGGGGTTGACCAACCTGCTGTCCTGTCTGGACCTATCTTCAGCTCAGCTGGATCCACTCTGACAGCACTTTCACGTTTCTAGAAACGCACACTTTCTGAAGTCCAACAACAAGGATAGGTCCAAACTGCAACCGCGTTACGCTTTAATGATGACTGACTAGTCTCAGTTGTATTATCTGCTGCCTGCTGTCCTCGGTTCCGATGGACTGAGTCCTGTAAACACGCTGGTGATGACAACACCTGTGGCAATTTAAACCAGCCCAAATCAGTCGCCTGTTAGCCTAGCTTGTTTGTCATTTATCTAGCCTATCTTGGCCTATTTTTAATTAACTTATCATTATGCTCCAATACATACATATGGTTATATTAATATATGTTTCGACTAATTACTATTATAACGTACGTAATGCCAAACTACTGACTGCAGCCTGGAGAACCAACTGCACGCACCAGCAGGTATTTTATTGCCTGACCTGCCATCTAGTGGTCAAATAAAGAATGACGCGACGTGCAGATCATCATCACAACAGTTAGAGAACAGGATATAGATAGGAATAGAGCAGACAAGAACTACAACAAATAAGACCAAACTTTTGTCAACCAATCAATCAATAGGTAATGATTTGGCAAGTTTGTAAAAATAAACGTTTTTTTTTAAACACAACAAAACACTGCACTATATTTGTCCATCTATCTCACTGTCAGGGTTTCTGTCTGTCCACCTCTAATCTCGATAGTAGTGGAACAATAATGTAACAGTAGTCTCTTAGAACAGACGAGTTGGCTTCCGCAATTTTCAAATGCTTCCGCCATACCGTCTGTACTTCGTGGGGGAGAATCATGCACCAACCGGAATGGGAAGTAGAAAGGCGGGTCTTCCGCTCATTAGTCCAATCAGAATCCAATATGCCGCATTTTTCGTGGACACACGTGTCGTGATTGGTCGGATTCCGTCGAACTTCTTTCCTGTCTGAAGGTTTTTTTCCCAACTTCCTTGTGCATGTTCTGGGGGTGTAACGTACAGATAGCTGCATTCGCCGGATGTAGATGAGACAGTCTGTTTTAACAGGAACAGGAGGAACTCTGGATCAGGAGGGAGGGAGAGCAGCTTCAGGAGGGACCAGAGCCCCCAGACATTAAAGAGGAACAGGAGGAACTGTGGATCAGTCAGGAGGGAGAGCAGCTTCAGGAGGGACCAGAGCCCCCAGACATTAAAGAGGAACAGGAGGAACTGTGGATCAAAAGGGAGGGAGAGCAGCTTCAGGAGGGACCAGAGCCCCCAGACATTAAAGAGGAACAGGAGGAACTCTGGATCAGGAGGGAGGGAGAGCAGCTTCAGGAGGGACCAGAGCCCCCAGACATTAAAGAGGAACAGGAGGAACTCTGGATCAGGAGGGAGGGAGAGCAGCTTCAGGAGGGACCAGAGCCCCCAGACATTAAAGAGGAACAGGAGGAACTCTGGATCAGGAGGGAGGGAGAGCAGCTTCAGGAGGACCCAGAGCCCCCAGACATTAAAGAGGAACAGGAGGAACTCTGGGTCAGGAGGGAGGGAGAGCAGCTTCAACGGCTGGAGGAGGCTGATATCACCATGTTCCCATTCTCTGTTGTCCCTGTGAAGAGTGAAGAGGAGGAAGAGAAACCTCAGTCCTCACAGCTTCATCAAAGCCAAACTGAAGAGAACAGAGAGGCAGAGCCTGTAGCCACCTGCTCAACTGAACAGATGAAAACAGAAGCTGATGAAGAGGACTGTGGAGTATCAGAACCAGCCAGGAACTTTATATACTTACATCTAGCTAGTAATTCACAACCAACTAGTGATAACAAGACTTCAGACTCTTCTGAGACTGAAGACAATGATGATGAATGGGTGGAAACTAGTGAACTTCAGTCAGGTTTAGGCTCACGGAAAAACAGTGAAGTTCCAAGGAAGAAACTCTTCAGCTGCTCAGTTTGTGGTAAAAGATTTGCTAATGAAGCACACTTGAAGAGACACATGATAGGCCACACAGGTGACAAACAATGTATTTGCTCAGTCTGTGGTAAAGGTTTTGGTCGTAAAGGAGCCTTGAAGAGACACATGATAGTCCACACAGGAGATACACAATTTAATTGCTCAGTCTGTGGTAAAGGTTTTAGTCATAAAGGATACTTGAAGACACACATGGTAGTCCACACAGGAGATAAACAATTGAATTGCTCAGTCTGTGGTAAAGGTTTTGGTCAGAAAAGATACTTGAAGAAACACATGATAGTCCACACAGGAGATAAACAATTTAAACAATTTAATTGCTCACTCTGGTAAAAGTTTTGGTCATAAAGGACACTTGAAGAGACACATGATAGTCCACACAGGAGATAAACAATTTAATTGCTCAGTCTGTGGTAAAAGTTTTGGTCATAAAAGAAACTTGAAGAGACACATGATAGTCCACACAGGAGATAAACAATTTAAACAATTTAATTGCTCACTCTGTGGTAAAGGTTTTGGTCAGAAAGGAGACTTGAAGACACACATGATAGTCCACACAGGAGATAAACAATTTAATTGCTCACTCTGTGGTAAAGGTTTTGGTCAGAAAGGAGACTTGAAGACACACATGATAGTCCACACAGGAGATAAACAATTTAATTGCTCACTCTGTGGTAAAAGTTTTGGTCATAAAAGAAACTTGAAGAGACACATGATAGTCCACACAGGAGATAAACAATTTAATTGCTCAGTCTGTGGTAAAGGTTTTGCTCGTAAAGGATCCTTGAAGACACACATGATAGTCCACACAGGAGATAAACAATTTAATTGCTCACTCTGTGGTAAAGGTTTTGGTCAGAAAATAGACTTGGAGAGACACATGATAGTCCACACAGGAGATAAATAATTTAATTGCTCAGTCTGTGGTAAAATATTTGCTAAGGAAGCATACTTGAAGACACACATGATAGTCCACACAGGTGACAAACAATGTATTTGCTCAGTCTGTGGTAAAGGTTTTGGTCATAAAGGAGACTTGAAGAAACACATGATAGTCCACACAGGAGATAAACCATTTAATTGCTCAGTCTGTGGTAAAGAATTTGCTCGTAAAGGATCCTTGAAGACACACATGATAGTCCACACAGGAGATAAACAATTTAATTGCTCACTCTGTGGTAAAAGTTTTGGAGGGAAAGGTGACTTGAAGAGACACATGATAGTCCACACAGGAGAGTAAACAATTTAATTGCTCAGTCTGTGGTAAAGGTTTTGGTTGTAAAGGAGACTTGAAGAGAGAAACATTTAACTCAGGGTTCCCACGGCCATGGAAAACCTGGAAAAGTCATGGGATTTCACAATCTTGTTTTCCAGGCCTGTAAAACTCATGGAATTGTTCAAATCCTTGAAAGTTTATGAAAAGTTGTGACATTTTGTTGTGTGTAATGAAATTGTTCCAGTAATCTTCCCGTGTATAACCTGCCATGTAATGTAACATAACGGTAATGGCAAATGTATTCTCTGTAGCTATTGACGTAACGTAGCTCTAACTTGTTTGTCGATTTTAGTGCTTCTTGTATTTTATATTAATATTTTTGTGGAAAATTCCTGTTTTAGTTCAATAGCTTCCATGATGCACGCACTAAAAACCAATATAAGGAGAAGTTGTGTCTATTTGTCAATAATAATCATTTCTGGTATTTAAAAACAGAACAAAAGTGTAGGCTACTACTGTATTACTGACTCAATAAATATGGGGGGGGGGGACAATGTTTATGTTGAAATAAATATACCAAGTAGTTATATAAGCTCTCTGGTTGTATTGGTTTGCCACGCACACACTTTTTATTTTTAGTATTTGAATATATTCAAACAAATATGTTTTGTTAAGAGGGAATATTCGAATATGATTTTGGGGCTATTTTGACAGCCCTAGAGCCCACGCTCCAGAATCTCATCTAGCCTGATACGGGCTCTGCTGGGGAGTGCACTAATGCAGACAGGTGGAGCAGAGGAAAGGGGGGGGGGGGGGGGGGTCCTTTAGGTCCTAACTAAAGGATAGTGTCTGTCAGACACTATCAACATGCCAAAAGTTAAGAGTTACTACCATCCTGGATGTGTTGTACTTGCTTCATACAGCCTGTAGTCGGGTTCAGGAGCACTGAGGAGGCTGATTTTTGGACAAAATAAATTAAATCTACTATTTTCCCTACCACCTCCTCCTTTGTTACAGCAGAGTCTACCATAGTAACATAGCCTAACCAAAGCCACCAAGAGCAGCCATTACCAAACCATTTTATCGTATTAATGCTTTATTGGCTCACATCTCTTGCAACCTTGATTCAACACATTAAAATGGTAAAATAAGCTTCGATTCTCATACAGATAATAATTTAAATAAATACCATAATTATCATCAACAAATGTGATAACCAGTATCATTGAACAAGCCTACAGGCTTCTTGACTTTTTCTGGAGTATTTGACTCCCCCCCCCCCCCCCCCCCCCCATCCTTTTCAGGGGAGGCCATGTTTAATATGCATCAATAAGTAAACAGTTAACAGCTGATTATTTTCTTTTGGCATCATCACAGTCATTTGTGAAAACTCAATTTGTATTATACAATCATTTCTGCAAAGTGCTTTGTGACAATATGCCTCACAAATAGGTTGTAATGTATTTTTATAGTCTTTCTTCAATAAAAGAAAAACAACTTTTTCAGTTGGTAGCACAGCACATGATTTGGTGGTCACTCACTCACAACACACACACACACACACACACACACACACACACACACACACACACACACACACACACACACACACACACACACACACACACACACACACACACACACACAGATGATGTCATTGGTGATATCATAATTGGACACACACACACACACACACACACACACACACACACAGTTACTGTGATGCACATGTTTTAGAAAGGACGTGTGCGCACAGTCATGGAAGTGAAAACTGTGATTGTCTCTTAAAACAGACTGGAAGTTGGGAAAAAAACCTTCAGACAGGACAGAAGTTCGACGGAATACGACCAATCACGACACGTGTGTCCACGAAAAATGCGGCATATTGGATTCTGATTGGACTAATGAGCGGAAGACCCGCCTTTCTGCGATTCTGATTGGACTAATGAGCGGAAAACCCGCCTTTCTACTTCCCATTCCGGTTGGTGCATGATTCTCCACCACAAAGTAGCCTACAGACGGTATGGCGGAAGCATTTGAAAATTGCAGAAGCCAACTCGTCTGTTCTAATGAGACTAATGTAACAGCATCTTAGGCCATTTTAGGGGACATATCCAGGAAGGAAATCGAATTTAGAAAAAAAAAATCAAATCTCATATAAGGCCACAGTCAGTTTGTGTCAAATTCTATTAGTCAGATGTGACTGAAATCATCATTTCTTCAGTCACGTCTTGGGACATGACATACTGTTTCATCAGGTGGATTATGACATGATGGCCCCCTGGGCCCGGACACATAAAGCCCCCCCCCCCTCACAGCCACACATACGCAGAATTAAGGCCAGAATAATGACATTCATTCACCTGACTCTCAACAGGATTTACAGCACAGCTACCTGAACACTCAAAGCCAACATTACAATAACAAGGGGGAAAAAATTCACCTGTATCATATACAGGCTCCAAAAATAACCTTTTTTGTCCACCAGTCAAATGGCTAGTGAATGTCAAGTTTTACCATTGTCGTTGTTGTTTTGGATGATGAGTGAAGCAAATCACTTGCATATTTGACCAGCATTTGGCTGGCAGCTGGTGCTAATTCTGGGCCCTGTCTCAATAACACAGGATTTACAGTGCAGGTACACTCAATGCCAAAGCACAATAACCCTCTTGTTCATAAACGTATGGAACATTTTGTCAAAAATAAAGGGTTGAGGCCCTAAGGGATCATTTGGTCCCAGGCCTGGGCAAGATACGCCCTGCGATGTGAGGAGGCTCTGGGTTATGGGCCCCCTGAGCTCTTGGGCCCGTGGGCCTCGGCCCGGTAGGCCCGTCTGGTAATATAACCCTGTGTTTCATAATAACCTCCACTCTGTGTGTGTGTGTGTGTGTGTGTGTGGTGTGTGTGTGTGTGTGTGTGTGTGTGTGTGTGTGTGCGTGTGTGTATGTGTGTGTGTGTGCGTGTGTGTATGTGTGTGTGTGTGTGTGTGTGTGTGTGTGTGTGTGTGTGTCACACGTTACCACACTTGACTTCTACTTCTGCCTGATTGCCACACAACACACATCTTGTGACAAAATAGTTTGACATGAAACCTATCCAAGTAATACAGGCTAGGCTATAGCCAATAAGAAATAGCAAATTTAAAAAATCAGTACGTGGTCACTATAAACTCACAGACAACATTTTGAATCATATGAATATTACAGTGATGTCATAGGAGATGAAGTGGACTATGCTATGGTGTAGGCTACTAAACGCACTATTGATTACACAGACATTATGACAGTAGGCTATGTGATATATGATATTTCGTGGAATAGAATAGAATAGAATAGAATAGAATAGAATATTAAGTGTATGCAAATGATGAAAAAGCAATCTTTGACTATCTTGTATTTCAAAGGGGGGCAGGAGGTGGAATTTGCGCATGCGTAGTTTCCGGTAATCCGTGGACAACACTAGACAGCACCAGTATCAATTCACCATAATGAGTAATATAACTTCCGGTAATAACTTTCACAATAAAACCCTTGTAGACGAATGTATGCATAGTCTATGCATATGCATAGACCGTAGTAATGAGGTAAAAACAACAACATAATGAAATAATAATAGGATGATAATATCATGAATACATAAATAAATAAATATATGCATTTATATATGTGTGTGTGTGTGTGTGTGTGTGTGTGTGTGTGTGTGTGTGTGTGTGTGTGTGTGTGTGTGTGTGTGTGTGTGTGTGTGTGTATATATTGTTTGGAGAATGATGTACGGATCTGTTTCTGTGGGTCTGAGCAATGTGTTGCTCCGCGTCTTATGTTGTTTTGAATGTATTGGTGCTGTGACGTTTTTATTGTATTGTTTTATACATTGTACTGCTGTATTCTCTGTGTGTCCTGCAAGCCCATGTGGGCTGGGCACAGCAATGTGCATGACACCTTAATAAATAAATCAATCAATATATATGTATAGGCTATATGTATGTATGTATGTATGTATGTATGTATGTATGTATGTATGTATGTATGTAATATATATATATACCGGTATATATATATATATATATATATATATATATATATATTTATTTATTTATTTATTTATTTATTTATTTATTTATTTATTTATGTATGTATAATAATGTAACTCTGTGCTTTGGCGATACAATTATTTAATTAAATAATTAATTAATTAATCATTAAAAACTATTAAACACCTATGGAACAAGTTCAATGAATGAGGTGAGTTTCAGGTGACAGTTGATTGGAAAAAATCATGGCCACCATAATAACCATAATAATAATAACCTCGGTGGGCAAATTGGAAAAGAAAAAAGAAAACACTTTGAAGGTAAAAACCGGAAGTCGTACTTTTTAATTGTCGCTAGCTTGACACTAGTCCAGTTCAGAATCAGACCCTGCTCAGTCCTGTTGTGAGCGCCGTCGACTCGCTCCATGTACCGGGGGAGAGGGGACCGACCGACGGACCGCTCGGTTACCGTTACCGTTACCGTTAACAAGAGTGTACGACTCCCTTCTCTCGCAGAACAAGCCAAAGACAGAGGGGGAGAGCGACGCCATGGAATATATCCCAGGGCAGACATGGAAGACCCGCTGGCTTGTTGACGTGCTGACCAAACAGGGCTTGTTCTAACGATCCCGCTGACGATAAAAACCCCAAACACGTCGGGCTAGCATCTCTTCATCTCTCCACCATTTTGGTCAGTGATGGAGCACATCCGCACACCCAAGGTAACATTCAGCCCCCCCTGTGACTGGCTCTTTCTATCCTCTCTTATGTTTAACCCAGCGGTGCCCATTCATCTTCTCATCCCTCTGTTCTTCACACGGTCCATCCCTCTATGAGTCGAACCTGCTCCACCCATCCACCCATCCCTCTATCTAACATCCATCCATCTATCCATCTATTCCATTTTCATCCATCAATCTCTCCTCTCTCAATCTGTCCCCGGTGTTACAGAGAGATGATTAATAGGCCAGAGAGGTGCCCACACTGTTTCCTATGAAGGGCCAAAAATTAATCTGGATGACGGGGCCGTGGGCAAAAAATAAAATGATGTTGTGTGAGATTACATTACATTAAAATGATTGTCATTTTTATAGACAATAGACAATAGACATTCTAAATCTAAATTACATTTTCAAAATAAAAAATAAAACTGTAGTGTAGCAGTGATTTTATTATAGTTAGATTTAGAGTTGATTGTAAAAAAGAAAAGCAGCATAAACACAAGACCTTTCTGACAGAAAGTTCATGCAACTCAAGGTGTGTCGTCCAACCAAAGACGATGGGATTCAAGCAAGACGGCCCGACTGCAACTCACTTCCTGTCATTTTGTGGATTTTGCCCATAGACCAGAACAGCACATCCGGGTAATTTGCAAAACTTGAAGGCCGCGCCCCTTTTTAGGGGATAACACAAGCCACTCGCGTTGACTTCAATGTAAAATAGCAGTACCCAAAACATCTATAGAAAAATAACAGAATTAATTTCCTTTATAAATGACCCAAAGACACCATGACATGACAATATATTTCAACTCGGCCGGCCATAGAATGCGCAAGATACATCGACACGAGGTACTTGCCTTATATGAACGCTGTATCCAGTTTCCACCAGGTTACATGCATCGTCCACATTGACGGTGTCACGCCTACCCTATCGCAGACCAGTTTTTTGTTTTTTTTATTGTTAGTGAAACTATAACAACACAGCAACTCTTCGGCATATCTCTATCAAATTAAACCGTTTTAAATAGTTTGTTTGAAGTGGTTTCGGCTTCCTGTACCGTCGTTTACTATGGTGGGTTTCCCCTAAAAAGGGGCGCGGCCTTGGAGCTGGGCGCTTGAAGACGCGACGCAGTTCTGGTCTATGGTTTTCCATGGACACGCCCACTTAGGCGACTTTCGGCAGGTCTGAGTCAATGGTTGACCACGCCCATTTAGGAGACTTGCTGCTACCATTTGTTAGAATTGGCGGAGCCTGCGGTGACCCCATCTATACCAATATAATATCTATGGTCCAACCCAGAGCAATCTATCATGGCTCTGGTTCAACCCTAGTCTCGCAGTAGCCAGCCGTAGATGCATTGCTGGAAGCTTGCTGACATACGACATTGGCGTACTTTGGGGTGCACCTTTTTCCAAGCATTGTCTCTGGCGGGAGGCCCACAGTCTCAGACTTTGAAAACCCCTCGTGTATATTATAGGCCACAAATGATTTAATAGGGCAGAGCATGCATACGCCTACATACTGTGAGGTTTATATTAGGGCTGTGAATCTTCACTGGCCTCACGATTCGATTTGATTCCACGATGCATCACGATGCATCTTGATACAGCTCAAAGTGTCGCAGCTCCAAGTATCACATCCTCAATTTTCTGTATTATTACTGCACATGGCTACGGTACTTTTCCATCAAGTAATACAAGCAGTCAGATAAATATCAAGGCCCTTTTTTACTTAGAAAGTGCTTTAACATCTGAATGTCAACAGAAATTTAAACATAAACGATTCAACGATTCATCCATCAACGATTCGATTCGATTCACACGCCCGCATCGCGATGCATCGATTTTACGATTAATTTTGACACTCCTAGTTTATATGGTACATACATCATGCCATGTAGTGTATCTACACACAATTACATAAGGACATGCCTACACCAGACAACAGATATGTTATTAAACCTGTTTTGTATTTGTGAGTGGGCGTACGGGCACGCATGCTTACCGGTTTGCCTAACTAGTTATGTGTGTGTGTGTGTGTGTGCCTCCAATAGATGGAAAATGTGCGCCTTCTGGACCGCTCGTTGGGCCAGAGGAAGGCCAGTGTGGGGACTCTCTACCTCTCCGCCACACACACCATCTTCGTGGAGAACAACCCCGAGACCCGCAAGGAGACCTGGGTAAGCTGAGATGGCACGTTAGTGAGACAGAGAGCCTGTCAAATCCTCCCCCCCTTTTCCCCTGGGAGGGAGGCAGCAGTCTGGATCTGACTAGATAATGAAGGCGTTCAGAGCTGTCGGATCAGATTTCACCTAACAGGCGACAAGTGCATCTGGATCAGCAGGAGCGGAGAAGACGGATTTGTGTAAATTGGCTGAGAAAGCTGCTTCTTCTTCTTCTTCTTCTTCTTCTTCTTCTTCTTCTTCTTCTTCTTCTTCTTCTTCTTCTTCTTCTTCTTCTTCTTCTTCTTCTTCTTCTTCTTCTTCTTCTTCTTCTTCTTCTTCTTCTCCTCCTCCTCCTCCTCCTCCTCCTCCTCCTCCTCCTTCTCCTCCTCCTCCTCCTCCTCCTTCTCCTATGTTCTTAGGCCATGTCCACACGGAGACGAGTTAGGTGTATCCGCTAAAGTTTTTTCTCGTATGGACGTTTCATCCAGATGGAACCAGCATTCTGGGAGTATACGTTCTCTGAGAATACGCTAATTTTTGAAACCGGGTCCCAGAGTGAATAAATCTTTATTTTTAATACAACATGCAATTCTGGAATATTTGAATATTGGACAAAATGAAATGAAATGAAATATAAACCCTGAGCGTAATGCACATACTCTGGATGCTGTATATATAGCCCTCGCAAATACAACGTGAATAGTGAAGTGAGAGGTTTGACGACCACACGGTTGCACTGTGATGTCCACTCGTGTCCACTCCAACAAGACTTTAGCTTACTTGACGCCACTTTTTCAATAAAAACACATTTATGCCATGAGTTTATATAATGTATATTTATGTTGCATCATTTAGCCTGTGCTGTGATGTGCAGGAGCGGCCAATACGCTGGGATGTGTTTGCAACATATGTCTAAAGATCATGGAAGTGGATGATATCAGGAACGTCACCGATAGTTAATGTTCTATATTGTAGGCTACAGGGAGACCATCAGCCCTGCTGAACAGCTCTGCATTTGCCTGTATAGGTTTAATCATTTTATTCATCGACAAACCTCCCTGCAAAGCCAAGGGTTTAAGCTGCTCCCTACAGTGAGATACACATTATAAACTGTGCGCCCCTAGTGGTTGAATGCAATTATTGACGAGATTGTCTTTTATTGGTGCTTAAAGTTCGACTTTATTCACGAAATTTCGACTTTATTCACGAAATTTCGACTTTATTCACAAAATTTCGACTTTTTTCTCAAAATGAAAAAGAAAATTGAAAAAAAAAATCCTCCTGTAATTTTTATTTTTCATCATGCATGGCCCTAAAACTCCGTCGTAGCGTTACAGCGCCACTTACCGGCCCGACATATATACTACAGCGGTTTCAGTGGTTTCTTGTGGATACACACATTTCTTGAAACGATTCCGTGTTTATGGAAAACTTTTCTTAAATGGAAAAAAAAAAGATCGGGTCCGTCTCCGTGTGGACATGGCCTTATTCTTCTATGTTCTTGTTAGAGGCTTTTAGGATTTGATGACAGTTAAAGTTAAGTTGTGCTAGAAGAATGTGCTAGTGATTGAGACCATAAACCCATTAAAAAAGTGTTTACTGACGTCATAAGTCAAGTGAGAAATCGTGTCATTTTCCTATTGACTTCTATACAATCTGACTTCTCTTTGCAGCCATAGACTGTATAAACACGTGAGTTATATACAAATTCACCCCTGCACAGTTGTTATGAATGGTGAAATTAGCTCTAGAGACCCAAACCGTGTTTGAACCAGGCTGTAAACATGTTTATTTTTATGTTTATGTTTATTTCTGCTATAAACTCGGGCATTTTAACATCGGGGTCTGTGGGGAATGACTCCCTTTTGCAGCCAGCCTCAAGTGAAGAGTTGAGGAACTGCAGTTTTTGGTACTTCTGCGTTGCCCTAATTTTTCAGAGCCGGAGGTTGGGGCTTGGTAATCACGCAGGTGTTTGTGTGTGTGTGTGTGTGTGTGCTAGGTGTTACACAGCATGGTGAGCAGTGTGGACAGACCGCCCACCACCCCCGCAGGAAGTCAGCTGGTCCTGCGCTGTAAGGACTTCCGGGTCATCCAGCTCCTCATCCCGCATGAGAGAGACTGTATGGACGTCCATGCCTCCCTGGGCAGGCTGTCACGACCAGGTGTGTGTGTGTGTGTGTGTGAGAGAGATTGTATGGGCATACACACCTCTCTGTTCCAGGCTGTCATGAGCAGGTGTGTGTTTCTGTGTGTGTGTGTGTGCATGTGCATGTGCATGTGCATGTGCATGTGCATGTGCATGTGTGCTTGGTTTTGCTTCTATGCTTAGTTGTACTGTAAATGTCCTCATTGACTATGTTTACATGGACTGCAATAATCTGACTAATTGACCTTATTCTAAATAAGACAATATTTCAATTAAAGGAAAGCTCTGCTGATTTATAACCCGCTTTGTATCTTTATAATCTCGGTAATAATAAGCAGATGGACAGTGTTTACCTTCTCTATATGTTTTCTGCACCGAGAAATGTCCATTCGTCTGCCTGCAGAAACTCCGCCCTCGCCAGCTGGTATGGCTCATTAACGCTCGTTAAGGCTCTCCATGTGATTCTGCGTGGATGTGTGCATACCGAATTTTTCTTAAATAAACAATATGTAGTTGGAACAGCCGCCCTCGAGCAGAACATCTGTTCACCTCCGTGTCAAAATGAGACGGAAGTGCCTGGAATAAACTGCAGAGGTCTAGTGCAGGAAAACCTGCCTCTCTCCTCGCGCACCCGACGTACATTGTAGGCCTACCCAAAACTATTAGCCTACCGGAGTCTCCTGGCCAATCCAGGAGGCTTGACAATCCTATTTGAACCGTTTGATTTGTGGCCATGTGAACACAAACGAACCAAGGCACAAATGCAACAATTGTATCAATTAAGTCACTGAATCAGAACAAAGCAAACGAGCTACAGGTGTGAATACATCTTTAATTTGACTATTGCTTACTCTGACTATGACCTTATTCGGGTTAAGGTCATCAGAAAAGGCTGTTTATATAGCAGTGTCTCCTCTCCTCTCCTCTGCTCTCCTCTCCTCTCCTCTCCTCTCCTCTCCTCTCCTCTCCTCTCCTCTCCTCTCCTCTCCTCTCCTCTCCTCTCCTCTCCTCTCCTCTACCCTCCTCTCCCCTCCTCTCATCTCCCCTCCCCTCCTCTCATCTCCCCTCCCCTCCCCTCCTCTCCTCTCCTCTACCCTCCTCTCCTCATTCTCTCCATCCCAGAGAAGTACAGCGAGCTGTACTGCCTGTCCTTCAATCCCAATGTGAACAAAGAGGAGAGGGCGGAGTCGTGGAGCTTCATAGACCTGGCTGCAGACTACAGGCGGATGGGCGTTCCCAACAACCTGTGGGTCACCACCGCAGCCAACAGCGAGTACAGGGTCAGTCTCCCTCCACAGTCCACACATTGACCTTTTAGAGACACATATCCAGAGTAACATCCACTCATAGACTGTCATGAAATCAGGTAGTGTCAAACTCCATGGTAATATGGTTTGTCCAACTAGTGTAGCCGTACGTAGTTGTCCAAGATGGCGGAGCCACTCACGCATGCGCGGTGCAAATCGACCCCTCGATCACCCCCTTGTGGCTGGATGTGGTATAGGCCATAAACCCCGCCTCCTCCATGTTAGCAGACAAGACATGAGCCAAACTAAAAAAAAAAAATCAAAGCACACAAATACATTTTTCACTAATATGGTTTCTGTCATTCTTGAGCTAGTTCTTATCACGCTGATGTATGTTCAACTGATCGTTTTTCGGACAGGTTTGTTTTTAATTACTTATTTGACGATATAAAAAGGGCTGATTGACAGCTGTGACAGCCACTCTCAAACCTCCGTCAGACGGCGGCACGGCTCTGACTCTACTGCACAGACTCCGGTTCCAAATTACGCCTCACAAGCAAGATGGCAGCTCGCTGAAACAAGATATCTTGCCTTCACTTTTGCATAGCGGTAGGAAGTGGAGACGCATCGTCCATATTTTATACAGTCAATGCATCAAACCAATGCAAGAGTAGACGAAACCTCGTTTCCTGGATCGCCACCGTTATACGGCACATAGAAAAAGTATCTGTTTAGACAAGACAGGAAGAAGATCAGTTTTAAGGTTCGATAAGGGATTTTTTTTTAAGAGATAAGGTTTCAATCAATGGCAGAAGATAAGCGAGTGACTGTAGTCCTGATTAAATATATATGTATTGTTTCAGTGTTATTGCGGCAGGTTGGGAGTCAAATGTTGCTACTGCTCTACGTCTCCTAAAGCCACGACTCTGATAATATCCTGTCTAATGTGCAGCTGTCCAGCCATTCTTTCTGTAGTGCTGAGTGAGTGTTGTGACTTTGCCTTGTGCTCAGGACATTTACAAGGTCAGAGATAAGATAGTCCCTCCAGCCTCACATACTGCTTATCAGCGACGAGCATGCACACACACACACACACACACACAAACACACACACGCACGCAGGCACGCACTCACGCAGGCACGCACGGGTTGTATGAGGTACTTATAGATAGTCAGTGTAAAACCTGCAGTAGATAGTTTGGATTATTTGGCGTGGGGTTGTATGAGGTGGTAGTGGGCCGTGGAGGTACTGCAGTGGTCTGCCAACACCCCAGATTTTTGCAGACAATCAAATGGCTGTAGCACAGTGTAGCAGGGTCATTTGTAAAGCTACAGTGGAGATCCTGTTATCAGAAGAAACTAGAAGACCTAAGACATCCATTGGTACCAAGCATAACATGCTAGCCTGTTGGGAAGGGGGCTAAACAAGGCTCCAAACATAGGTTACATTTGGGCGAGGGAAAATATTTCAAAGGGGTCCCTTGACCTCTCAGCTCAATTTATCTGAATGAAAATTGGTCCAATGGGTACCCATGAAAAATCCTACCTTACAGATAAGGCAGCATTTGTCACAGCCTAGCATTAATAGCTTGTGGATTGATTTCTTCTGTTGTTGATCATCACATTTTGTCTCTTAACAAATGTGTTATGCATGCAAATTGATGAGTAAGGGGGGGAGAAAATGTTGGCAATGTGCTCTTGGGTATTTTGCCGAAATGTTTTTGTATAAAATATATATAATATAAAAAAAGGGAAATACGTCCTCTTAGTCTCGTGTGTTGATCAGAGTTGTGATTAAAGGGTTGGGTGGGCCCATTTTCAGATTTCAAAGTGGGCTGCGGCATCCTTAAAATCTCTCTCTCTCTCTCTCTCTCTCTCTCTCTCTCTCTCTCCCTCCCTCTCTCTCTCTCTCTCTCTCTCTCTCTCTCTCTCTCTCTCGCTCTCTCTCTCTCTCTCTCTCTCTCTCTCTCTCTCTCTCTCTCTCCCTCTCTCTCTCTCTCCCTCCCTCTCTCTCTCTGTCTCTCTCTCTCTCGCTCTCTCTCTCTCTCTCTCTCTCCTCTGACAGGTGTGTGACACGTACCCGTCGGAGCTGTTCGTCCCCAAGTCGGCCACGCCTGCCGTCATCGTGGGCAGCTCCAGGTTCAGGAGCCGAGGACGCTTCCCCGCTCTGACCTACTTCCACCAGGACACACTGGTCAGTGACACACACACACACACACACACACACACACACACACACACACACACACACACACACACACACACACACACACAGACACACACACATACACACACACACACACACACACACACACACTCACACACACACACACACACACACACACACACACACACACACACACACACACACACACACACACACACACACACACACAGACACACACACTCACACACACACACACACACACACACACACTCTTAGAGGGCTGACACATGGAAAACAGTTGAAAGGACTAGAGTTGTGTCGGGGCCAGAAACACGTATAGAAACACGCACGCAATCTGCATTTTACTCACAAATCCTTGTGGTGATGATGATGATGGTGATGATGATGATGATAGTGATGATGGTGATGGTGATGATGATGGTGAG
>NC_139646.1:25036340-25048840 GCF_964638095.1 Poromitra crassiceps
TTAATATAGCCTAGTGACCTGGAGACTGTCAGTGTGTGTTGTTGTTGACGTCAGACTGTCATGTTATTTGATGGTGTGTTGTTGTTGTTGATGGCAGGCTTTGCGAGCGGAGCCACTCGGTGTGGAGCCGGCTGTGGAAGGACCGAGCCGAGTACACCAACCCCCTGTACAAGGCTGAGCAGAGCCAGAGCCAGGGCGTCCTGAGACCCAACACCACCCCCTACTGCTTCAAGTCAGTTACTGCACCAAGGAGGGCCTTGAAAAGTCTTGCGGATTTTCCTGGCTCAGAACGGTTCTTTTGGGGGTGACAGTAAACATGAGCGGTCCGTTCGTGCTTACGGTCGTGCTTGCGTACGTTTGACTGTTGGGTTAGTGTGCAGGCAGGCTTATCCTGAACACACATACATCAGTCACTGTCACAAACTATGGAGCAATGTGTTTTTACAGCACCCCACGTTTTAGAAAAGAAGCCATTTGATATATATATATATATTTGATATATATATAAATATATTGATCATGTTTACACGTTAAGGCTATTGTGTGCAATATATGATTTCTGAAGCCATTTGAGGTTTTCTGTTTCAGTTGACTGTATGACATTTGTAAAAGGACCTGATGTGCTGAGTTCTCTACACTGGTGAAAATGTTTTTATCTTCAGACCAACCATTATAACCACTAAAGCCCAGTGATGTTTTTTGAACGTACAAATGTGGGTCTTTAACTTTGAAATTCTCTCAAATGATACAGTCAAATCAAAATGCTTTAGTTTGAGTTAGTATGCAGTCAGGGTTATCTTGAACTCAAATATATATCAGTCACTGTCAGGATTGTTTTTGGCTTTGGGCCTTTGGGGGGCGCTAAAACCTCTTTGGGGCACCAAAAATGCCTCTATGCAGGAAAAACCCTACTGTAATGTGGTTTGACTGATTCCTCCGTCTTTTCCCCCCCCGGCCCTCCTCTCTCTCTCTCTCTGTCTCTCTCTCTCTCTCTCTCTCTCTCTCTCTCTCTCTCTCTCCTCGCGGTGCAGAATGTGGAAGTCTCTCTATCACCACGTGGAGAAGGTAGCACCCCCTCGCCAGTCGCCCGCCGACTTCCTGTCCGCCGTGAGGGAGGAGTCCCAGCAGCTGGAGGAGGAGCTGACCAATCACCAGGAGGTACCGCCAGGAGGAACCGCCCACCACCACCACCACCACCCGGGCTCCAGACAAGGCATACAACACACAGACACGCCTCCCCTCACCAAACCACTCTTTTTCCAACACAACAACTGCAACCACACACTTTCAACAACTTCCTGCATTCCAATAGGAATCTTTGTGCAAATGGCGCGTTGTCCCACGGTGATAATCTTCTTTATTATTATTGGCTAAGTGGTGTCTGTCTGGGTGTCTGAGCGGTGTCAGTCACGATTTGTGATGGAAGTGATGATGTCGTCAGTGATGTCACCTGAGCAATTGTGATGTCATCAGTGATGTAGATGTAGTATGAGCCGATGGCACACAGTTGCACGATGGCACCTAGGTGGTGGGTGGGCGGTGTCTGTCAGTCACGATTTTGGGAGCCTGTGGAGCGGGCGATTTCCATAACTGCAGCCATGGCGCATCATCTCCAGAGTCTCCAGCCTCCACCCCCCCCCCCCCCCCCCTTTAATTACCGTAAATGTACTATGGCCCGTGGAGAAAAACAAGTATTTTGCTTTAAAGAAAAGTATTTGAACTGAAACTACTATAGGAATGTTTACACAGGGGGTCCCTCCATTATGAACTTAGTTGTTGTGGCATGTTGTACATTTTGCCCAACATATCATGGGCACGATATTACATAGAAAATGTAATGGTTGCTTGATATCGCAGTATACCTTAAAATGGTATATCATTACATCCCTATTGCTGATAAAGCTCTATTTGAGACCGGTCAGTTAGTATTAGGGGTGTCAAAAATAATCGATTATAAGATGCATCGCGATGCGGACGTGCACGATTCTGCATCGATTCACAAATGTCAAATATCGATTATTTAAAAAAAAAAAATAATAATAATAATAATCGAATAAAATATAATGGAAGTACATGCAGTTGTTTATTTGGATCATAATACAATGCAATTCCAAATGCACTTTTATTTTAAAAGTCGCCACACAGTGAGAAAAAAGAGAGTGAGAAAAAATAAATCACGTATTGGGGAAGAAAGTGATGCATCGATTGAAGATGCATCGATAATCGTAATCGACTCGAATCGTAGCCCTCTGAATCGTAATTGAATCGAATCGTGAGGCCAGTGAAGATTCACAGCCCTAGTTAGTATATAGAGGATGTAAACTTGCTCAATTGCTTTTCCTCCCTGCAGAGAATAGCAGCCCTGACCGGGAAGCCAATCACGTGGGAGAAGATCCAGGTTCCGAGGCGGAGGACTAGCCAACTGCGGCAGAGGCACCGCGGGCCGGACCCGCCCACCACCGCTCACACCCTTCCGACCGCAAGCCCCGCCCCCTCCGGCCCGCCAAAAGACCCCGCCCTCGCCCTGCCTCTGGGAGCGGCCGCCCAGGTGAAGGGCGACCTCTCCCCCTGCAGTGACCTGGAGTCGGGCGTGGCGGACCTCAGCAGCCGCTCCTCCAGCGGCGCCGATGACGCCAAGGACCCGGACGAGCCCGCCTTCGTCGCCGCCCAGCCGAACGGAAGGCGCTGAGGACGACGACGAAGGATTCCCAAAAGTAGACTTTCATTTGAGTGGGAAAACATGGAATATTATCCAGGCTGGCGGGAAGCGGAGGCACACTATCTGAAGCATTACAGACTGGTTTATTCCAGGTTCCTCATACACACCTTTCATACTGTAGTAGAAGAACTTTGACTGTGGTCTCCTGTGCTTCTCAGTCTAAAGGGAGTTCTAGTATGTAGTGAGAAAGCAGGACACATCCTGTGTTTTTATGTTGTTTTTGTTGCACAAGGCCCTACTGGACTACATTTTATAAGTGCTTTTTTTCCCTTTCTTTTCTAAGATGAGGTCAGTTAGATTGTGGTCCGTGGTCCGTTTAAGGAGCGCACTGTCAGTGACTAGTCAGTAAGGCCTATGGAGGAACAACAAGAGGTGGACAAGTGTCGCATGGAATCAAAAAGAAAATGGCGTACGGCACAGGCGAAATGAGGATTGTCATTAATTTGATGAAAACCTTTTTTTTTTTTTTTCAGTTTTAGTGGGTAAAACCTGTCGCTGTGTGCGCGAACCAAGCCCATTTTTAAAATGTCACAAAAGTGTTCAGCAGGCTTTCTGAACATAAATTGATGCTAAGATGTATTGCATTTTGATATTTCTATTCGGTCTTTCCAATTTGATCCATCACGTTTCGCATAAAACTGCTCCGACGGAAGCCCAGCTATAGGCCAATACTCAGGAGGACTGAACGGCAACGATGATGTCCACTCCTAGTTTCTCCTCCCAGGTCTTCCTTTATAGCAGAGGTTCCCAACCGTTTCCGATTCATGGCCCAGTTGAAAATGTCAAAATGTTCGCGGGCCACATCCGACTGTAAACGGTCATCGTCATCCTTCGAGTGTCCTCGAGATCTGAGATGCACGCTGTCGCCACTGGATTCTGGTGCTCATTGCCCCGGTCAGTCCTGGATCCTGTTAGAACATCTGGAGATGTGAGTTATACATTTTTACAAATATGTTCTCAGAGCACGTTTTATTTTTAATGATAAAAGGAGCTGTCCATCAGCACCACACAGAAATCTGAAACTAAAAGTGAGGGTCTGTCTGCAATACGCTAATTAACAAATAACTGATTACAAATTAAATAATGGTATAATTCAACAATGGAGAAATGCATTTTCATAAATAATAATAGTAATAAATTCACTGAGATTGTAATGCTTTGCAAATGATTTGGCGGCCCACTTGCAGTACCTTTGCGGCCCACAGGTTGGGAATCGCTGCTTTATACTCATCACTGGATTCAACACAGCAGGGGTCTGAACTGTTACAGCCCCCAGTTATGTTGAATCCACTATAGACGGGTTTTCGCCGAAGTGTGTTGCTAGGCAACAGCTTGAACCGCGATCTTATTTCCTGTCAGCTATCGTATTAGCAAACACTGCAACAGGAAGTAAGCTAGGGGCAATTATGTTGTTAAGTTAAGTTAAAACTGTGTATAGTTCAGCTTCCATGAGTGCAGACACAGTGGAAGCAGCAGAACCCACCTGTTTTTCCTACAGGAGATGTTGAGAACAAACCGTACCTCCACGAGGTTGATCCTCTTGCTGCTCTTCCACAGCCTTGGACCAAATGGACACGCTCAGAAGATGCAATTCAAAGCACCATGGCCCAGTATGGTGTTTTGTCCTGTAGTGGAAAGCTGCTCCAGGGGTAGAGATGATGGGCATTTCAAGCAAAAATGCTGAAAGCAACCAGTCTGCAATTTCACTCGTCGTCTAGTTACAGGAATTAATGTGAACAAATATATTGATCGTGTTTACACGTTAAGGCTATTTTGTGTGTGCAATGTATGATTTCTGAAGCCATTTGAGGCTTTCTGTTTCAGTTGACTGTATGACATTTGTAAAAGGACCTGATGTGCTGAGTTCTCTACACTGGTGAAAATGTTTTTATCTTCAGACCAACCATTATAACCACTAAAGCCCAGTGATGTTTTCCAGACCTCATTATATACAGTAGACATGGGGTTTTCAAAGTCTGAGACTGTGGGCCTCCCCCAAGACAAAGCTTGGAAAAAGGAGCCCCCCTCGCTCAATTCCTGGAGGAATCCAGTGGATTCCTATGGATCATATATGTTGTTTGACCCCCATAGACTCAACAATTAAGCCAAGATAGCCTGATATTGCTGATATTGCTGTTTGACATACTTCAGATACACCAAATACATAAAAAGTCTGTATCTCTTTAACCAAATCACACACATTTAGGCTATTCTATCAACATTTCTTTTTTTATTCTACATTTAGGCCATCTCCTTTTAAGAACTAAATGTAATATTCTTTCACTTCCATTCACTGAGCCTCCCCTGAAACTGCTTGGAGCCCCCCTGGGGAGGCCCGCCTCCCAATTTGAAAACCTCTGGTGTAGACTGTACTGTACGTTTGACTGTGCATTCAGATTTGAAGTATAGGCTCGTGATCCGTAACATTCCCATTCCCAGTGAGATGAATTGAGAACAACAGCAGCATCTGAACGCTTCAGTTCACGTCCTTCTCAGGTGGAGGGATCCGTTTGCACAGTGTTTGGTGACCACAGCTATGAAAAGGGAACCTGATTTTTTACTTTTTGTGACCAAATTCTGATCATGGCCGGCTAAACATATGGATTGAGATTGTGCTTATTTTGCGTTCCAGACAATTCGAAACTTTTCTGACAACCTATTAGAAAAAGTACACTTTTAAACGACGCTGACCTCAATCTACCCCGACTTCACAGAGAATCAGTTGTCTGACATCACCCAACACACAGTAGTAGTGTGTTCACCTGGATCACTTTGAGGTCGGAAATCGGAAATTTCAACTGAGAATTTCCGACCTGTGAGATTTCTGGAACGCAGCATTAGACCAGTAAGTTGTGTGATCCTTACACACTTTCTCTACAAAAGAACAGGCTCACACTTGCCAACAAGCATATTTAGCAATATTAAATGATGTCAAACATATTTGCTGTCAAGTTTGATCCCATTCTTTTGAATATGTTAAACATAATAAACGCCCCAAGTCTGGCCCAAAAATGGTTGAACTACTGGGTTGGTTTGGTCCTGTGATGATCCAGGGAAGAAGACAAATCTGAGCCTGGTTTGGCAAAAGACTTCTTAGCACAAAGATCATCTCATCCATATTGGAGAAGGGTAGACGGTTTTAACAGTTTGATATGAAACTGCAGAAATGATATGCTTGCTTCTTACTTTCAGAGAGAAAATGATGCTTCAGTTTCTACCTGCCTGTAGTTAAACTTGAACACATCGCCCCCTGGTGGTCCTAGTGCTAAAGGGCTTTGAGGCTAAACCTGAGACATTGTAATCAGAAAGATGTCTATATTGATGTATGAGCATCTGTCACTGGACGAGTCTGATCGCAACATCCATTTACTCCAAAATGTCAGTTACATGTTCAACACCATTGCCAGTTGGTTCGTGTATACCAGTACCCAACTGTGTTGGCAGCACAGATTCTTTTACATGTAGTCCCATTTTAATCTGTGATTTAAAGGGAACAATTTTGGTGGAATAATTTATCATTCCTATTGCCCACAACCGATTTTAGGAATAACGTATTAGTTTCATTCATCCCAACATTAGTATTCCTCATGCACTGAATATGGAACACAGGGATTACCCCCCCCCCTCCGCCTCCTTGTAGGAATACGATGTAAACATACAAGTGGGTGAATCAGATTGAGCCAGTGCGTGATGGGTCCTGCCTTGACTGAATCTATTGACCAGTACCTGTCACTGTAGCCTGTGGTGTGTGTGTGTGTGTGTGCTCCGTGTCCATTGATGTAAATGATGTATCAATAAATGCACTGTTAAAGGGAAAACACAGTCCTGTTCTTTATACTGGCTCTGATGTGTTCTTTAACCCATTGATACCTGATGCAGCATTTGTGTGTATCCCTTTAAGACCGCGTGTTGCGGTTCGCGGTCTTAAAGGGATACACACACAAATGAGGGATATACACGCAAATGCTGCATCAGGTATCAATGGGTTAAGCAGACAGCTCCTCCAAGCTAAGAGTAGGGAGGACAAACCCGTTTGTGTGTTTTTCTGAAAAACATATTTGTAACAGTTTATGATGCACCTATCTTGTTATATTTACTAGTATGTGGCCAATAAACAACAAATCAAAAGTGTCCTGGCCAAAATCGTGCATTTTTTTGTTTTAAATCAAATTTTAAGGGGAAATTAGGATTCATCACTCATTACATTGCCAAACGCCTGAAAAAGTGGGCCTCACGTCAAATGTAATTCATGCCTGGAAGGTCTTGGAACACCCCTCACGCCCACACCCCAGCTCCGATTGGGCTGAAAATTTGCATGGATGTGGGTTATTATCTGGGCAAGGTCATGGGCAGGTTGCACAGTACTTGAACCACCTGGAAAATCCTGGAAAGTCCTGGAAACCACCTGGAAAGTCCTGGAAACCACCTCATGCCCACACCCCAAGTCGGATTGGGCTGAAAATTTGCATGGCTGTGGGTTATTATCTGGGCAAGGTCATGGGCAGGTTGCACAGTACTTGAACCACCTGGAAAATCCTGGAAAGTCCTGGAAACCGCCTGGAAAGTCCTGGAAACCACCTCATGCCCACACCCCAGGTCGGATTGGGCTGAAAATTTGCATGGCTGTGGGTTATTATCTGGGCAAGGTCATGGGCAGGTTGCACAGTACTTGAACCACCTGGAAAATCCTGGAAAGTCCTGGAAACCACCTGGAAAGTCCTGGAAACCACCTCATGCCCACACCCCAAGTCGGATTGGGCTGAAAATTTGCATGGCTGTGGGTTATTATCTGGGCAAGGTCATGGGCAGGTTGCACAGTACTTGAACCACCTGGAAAATCCTGGAAAGTCCTGGAAACCACCTGGAAAGTCCTGGAAACCACCTCATGCCCACACCCCAGGTCAGATTGGGCTGAAAATGTGCATGGCAGTGGGTTATTATCTTGGCAAGGTCATGGGCAGGTTGCACAGTACTTGAACCACCTGGAAAATCCTGGAAAACACCTGGAAAGTCCTGGAAACCACCTTGAAACGACCTCATGCCCACACCCCAGGTCGGATTGGGCTGAAAATGTGCATGGCAGTCGGTTATTATCTGGGGAGGGTCATGGGTAGGTTGCACAGATCTTGAACCACCTGGAAAGTGCTGGAATATCCTGGAACTACATGGAAAGTCCTGGAAACCACCTGGAAAGTCCTGCAAACCACATCATGTCCACACACCAGGTCGGATTGGTTGGCGGGCCGTCGGGCAGTGTCAGTCACAATTTGCGTCACAAAAGTAAGTCCGATACCACGCCAGCCCACCCCAAAACACACACAGACTCAGCATAGCGCCACCTATTGGCAAACACAAAAAGCAGTTTATCTTGAGAACCACTTGTCCGATCGACTTCAAACTTGGGGAGTGTGTTTAGGGGGACCTGATGGAGTGCAGTGACACATTTTGTGCAATTCGACACAGCGCCACCTACTGGCAAACACAAAAAGTGGTTCATCTTGAGAACCATTTGTTGGATTGACTTCAAACTTGGGGAGTGCGCTTAGGGTGACCTGATGGAGTTCAGTGCCCGAATTTTGTGCTATTCGGCACAGCGCCACCTACTGGCAAGCACAAAAAGCAGTTTATCTTGAGAACCGTTTGTCCGATTGACTTCAAACTTGGGGAATGCGCTTAGGGGGACCTGATGGACCTGATGGAGTGCAGTGTCGAATTCCGTGCAATTCAGCATAGCACCACCTACTGGCAAACAAAAAGTGGTTTATCTTGAACAATTCATCTCATCGACATCAAACTGGGGGAGTACGCTTAGGAGACGTGATGGAATTCAGTGGCGTATTTGGTGCAATTCGGTATAGCGCCACCTACTGGGAACACAAAAAGCGGTTTATCTCGAGAACATTTCATCCAATCAACTTCAAACTGGTGGAGTGCACTGCTGGGATCCCAACAGAGTGCAGGACACATGCATATCAATACACAGACCTTACACACACAACACAATACGACGCCAGGGCCCCACCAAACTAGATTTGAAGGCCGCATAGCGGCCTGATATCAAGTGAAATAAAAAGGCAGACTTAACTTGAATTATAGCTGCTGCTAGGAGTAGGGTTTAATTAGTTTAACAGTTTCTGCAGTTTTGCAGTCTTTGGACTTCATAATTGGCCATCGGTTGCAGTATACAAACATTTCTCCTGACTTGGGCCCACATTTCGGTGAAAGTTGTAAAGCGGTAGCGCGTATGCCTGATTTGTTATGAATTTTCAATTTTTGAAAATTTAGACTGTAGCGCCACCATCAGGACTATTAGCGCCAAATTCGCATTGACAAAGTTTTGGCATGGGACTGGACCTTTGTCCAAAGTTTGGTTTATTTTCATGCATGGGAAGTCCAACCTCGCAGAAGAACAACAATATTGGCAAATACAAACAGTGGCCCTGCCGCTGGCCCACCCACTAATTACAGGCCTATATGTTTTTTTTTAAACAAGTTAAACTGGTGATGTTCATTAAGTTTCAAGAATCTGAATTATTTCACTAAAAGAAGTCGCAACAATAACATTTAGGGATATTTGGAGTTATTCCCCCGACCAGCGAATCAGTTATGAAGCACTGCAGAGATAGCAGAGTTAGCAAAGTAGAGTATAAACCGAAACAGTAAAATAATGCTGATATCTGAATGTACAAACAGGGAAGTGTAGCATTTATTGGCATCTGTAACTGTGGAGGCACAGTTTCCCTAAAAATAGAAAAACTACATAATGGGGCTTTAAGGTTAGGGTAAAATATCAGGGTAAGCCAATCAGAGGCAGAGTCGGGCGGGCCATGCCTTCACCATAGTAGGACATATGTTGCTTCAAGGTATGTCCTTCAATTTAAAAGCGCGGCATCAGATTTTTTTAATTATAATTTACCCCCCACTCAAAACGGCCCCGCGATCCATGTTTGGGTCCCGACCCACCAGTTGAAAAACCCTGATCTAGACCACATTTGTCTATTAAATGGTTAATGTATGCATTACCCAACATTTAGCATAAATTAAAGGTTTTAGTTATCAAGACATGTCAGATCTAGTTACACAGATACTTAGTTAGCCTTAGAAATAGGTATTTTACAACTTTCCTAACCCATGATAACTTAACATACAGCTCTGTTTAACATTAAACCTCTATATAGTCTCAAAATGCATTTGAAATTCATGTTCAGCTAACTGGAGCATAATACTGCAATTATGGATTGGGGCTTTAATCAAAGATCATTTACTGTAGTTCACATTGACAAAGTCAGATGGGTCGCACCTCCACTGCCTCTGAAGATAACTGTGTGCATAGCCTACATCAGTGATACTCAACTTGTGGCCCGGGGGCCAGATGCGGCCCACGACTGGCCCCCCATCTAAGAGATGTTTGATTCATTTTCTTTTTGGAGAGAGCCTTTATTTATGAAGAGGGTTTACTCTGAACAGATTTGAGAACTGAATTGAAGTGACCAAACTGAATTTCTAACTTTTCTTGTTTATTGTTATGGGGAAGGGACTACAATCCACTACAGAAGAAAATAATATTATTAATCTTAGTTTATTAACTGGCCCCTCGCCTCCTGTCATTTTGCAAAAGTGGCCCCTGGTCAAAGCAAGTTGAGTATCCCTGGCCTACATGAATTCCTCCATGTTTACCAATAGATGGATAAATGTGTAAAACAATGTGTCAGATAGTCAAAAGCCAGGCTAATTAAGAAATGTATTGTATCAGAACAATGTATGATAATCCAGGCAATTTGCTTATTTGTAGGCTACATCTATTCATACTGTCATACATAAGTTTATTCTGTGAGCTTATACATTATAACATTTGTACAGACTACTTTATGTAGCCTAAAAATATATATAGATATTCATGAGGAGCAGAATAGAATGTATGTAAAACAGTATGTCTAACACTTTTGGGAGGGGGTGTGTGTGGGAGGGGCGTCGAGAAAAAAAGGTGAAATTATATGTATTATTGATAAACCAAATCCTGCCTCATCATAAATAGAAATAAAAGGAAGGGAAAGGGAATACCCATGGCATTGTGTTTCTGTAAATCATTCTTAACCTTTTTCATATTAAGGACTCCTAATTTAGTTCACCATGGGGCCATGGACCCCCAATATTGGTTTCTCAGATGCAAATCAGATTTTTTTTAATGTAGCCTAGATATGATTTTGTTCAGAATTCCATATATATTAGGTTGAGAGAGACAACAGAGAATCTTGAATCCTCTCCCCTGACCCCTCATTGAGAAGCACTCCACCACTGACTTGTTTGTGCAGAGAGAGAGGAGGGAGGGGGAGGGGGAGGGGGAGCAGAGCAGCCCAGCTGGAGCCACTCTGCTCTCGCGCAAATGAGGAAAAAACAGGGGGGGGTTTTTACACGGCGCACTGCACGTTTTGACACGAATAACAAAAAACCCCCAAACGAAAAACGAAAACTGACTTGACAGCGTTCAAGAGAACAAGTTGGCGGACAATTTCATGTGTTCACATCGCTGGTCCCTCAAAGTTGAAGTTAGTGGCGAGGCGAATGAAGGGAAATGACGCGATTTTCGTAGGTATAACCCAAACAAATCAAAAGGAACCATTCACCATGACGTGTACACAGGGGTTGGCTATAATTTAAGTGACAGACCAAAGGACAAATCAAAAAATCCAGTTGGGAATCCACTCTTAAAGGCGAGGAGTGACGATTTTTTGTTGTGCCGTTTTTATTCCAGCGGGCTGAAACGCTGCATTTGCTCCTCTAAACAGAGCTTGATTTAATTTATTATTTCGGCCTTTTTCAAAATTATTTTTTCATTTTGTAGTAGTGATGGTGCATATTTATCGATACAACCCGTGTTTTTATTTAAACATGACCCGAAAGTATGTTTAATACTAGATTGAAATGAGCCAAGAATGCAGAAATCTCCCATAGTGATTACATTACAGCGTGGTTAGAGCGGTGGGTTTGTCCTGCCTACTAAGAGAGAGAGAGAAAAAAACACTGTCTTCTGAGTGTAAATATCACAAGAACAAGAGGTTTATTCTAAACGCTTTATTACCCTAACAAATTAAATAAGAACATATAATACAAGGCGTCTGAGTCTTTGATTACAATAAAGCCTATTATTAACATTTAAATACAGTATCCAACATCGTCGATTATGTCTGCAGCGTTTTTAACGTGACACTCCTCAACATCGTTTCCAAATTGAGTGATACTCGTCCAAAAAAGTTCATGTCCAGAGAACGTTTGGCTGCTCTGGTGGTCACTAGTGGAAAGTGAACACTGATGTTTAGGTTATGTTCAAAGACATGTTGTGAAGGTGGGAAATTTGACAGACAACGCAAGAAGCACACATCATACGCCTCAGTTAAAGCTTGTGTGTCGCTCTTCATCTGCAAATCTCCCACATTAGAGATGTTGGTTTGAGAAACAGTTGACAGGACATCGGCAGCCCTGGGATAAACCGGATCGATTTCAGCTCGAGGTCTGGGATGAATCTTTCTCCGATGTAAACAGAACCTTTACGGGGCAGTGAGAGTTTTTGTCCGATCAAAAAACAGTCCGTTTAATCATCAGAAAGCGAGCGAGCGCTAACAGAATTCTGATTGCTTTCTTCTGTCTGTGCAGACTGCGCCAGCTAGGAATCGGGGCGGGGCGGGGGTGGATCGTCTGGTTCTCCTACGATCATTCTTCAAAAAAAGTTTTTTATTTTGTTTAAATCCCGACATGGGCGCTGTGATGGGCTTCTCTTTAAGCC